>NC_054748.1:17911713-17985004 GCF_018143015.1 Lytechinus variegatus | reverse complement strand
GCTGACCATACTCCAATAGTGGAATAACAATCGTCTTAAATAAAGAAAAAACAGAATGGGGTGATAGAGAAGTGGAGACGGATAAAATAAAACCCAGCATACGATTAGCCTTGCGGATGACATAATCTACGTGGTTGTGCCATGTCAGTTTGTCATTCAAAATGATACCTATATATTTATATTGAGTAACTTGTTCAAGGCGAGTGTTATTGAATAAGTAATTTGGAATTCCTGGATTTCGTGACCACGTGATTCGCATAACTTTGGATTTACTGATATTGATACTCATTTTGTTGGTGAGGCACCATTCATTAATTCTGTTCAGGTCGTTTTGCAATATATGGCTATCGTTAGTGGTGAAAATGGGTCGATAAAGTAAAGTATCATCCGCAAAGAGGACGCATGGTGACTGAGTTTGGACAAGAATATCATTAATGAACATATTAAAAAGTACTGGTCCCAAGACACTTCCTTGGGGCACTCCTGAAAGAACAGAAAACCAGGAAGAATAGGCACCTCTATAAATTACTCTCTGTTCCCTATTACTCAGAAAACAATTGATCCACTGCCACAGAGGTCCAGTAATGAGATAATGAGAATGCAACTTGTGTAACAAAACATCATGGGGCATTAAATCGAACGCTTTTTTGAAATCTAAAAATATTGCGTCAATTTTTGGAGGAGAAGGTGAATCTAGAAATCTAAACCATTCGTTCGTTACATTTACTAGCTGAGTGACACATACTTGCCTTTAACAAAGCCATGTTGATTGGGATTAAGGAGGTTATTCTGAGTTAAATGGCATTGTATTTTATTTGTTATTATTTTTTCAATAACTTTACAAACAACAGATGTGAGAGCAACTGGCCTGTAATTTTCTGGTAAGGACGTGTCACCTGCTTTGTGGATTGGTGAAACATTTGCCTGTTTCCAAGATAGTGGTAATTTACCCATAGACAGGGAAATGTTGAACAACTTACACAAAACAGGTGATATTGAAACAGAACACATTTTCAGCAAGTCAGTGGTTATGTTATCTGGGCCGGGTGATTTCCCTGTAGTTAGGTCTTGAATCACTTTACAAACATCTTCAGTACGGACAGTAATACAATGTAACGACGGTATTATTGTGCTAAATTCCGAGTTAAAATTTGGTTCCACTGTATCAGTTACACCTTGGGTATACACACTACTAAAATATGTGGCGAACACCTGTGCTATTTTGCTTGGCTCATGTTCCATACAACCATTATTTACGATCAGAAGTGGGCTGGGATTTTTCCTTTTGCTACGAACAAAAGCAAAAAATCTTTTCCTGTTATCGTTACAATCTGAAAACAGTTTGTTGATATACGAGTAGTAAGATCTATTTATAGCCTGTTTCACCAAGTTACGAATCTCACGATATGATTCCCAACACTCACTATCATTCATCAGTTTTGCCCGTTTGAACAGCTTACTCTTCTTATTAATCATTTTCTTAATTTCATTTGTAATCCATGGGCTTAAACGATTTTTACTACGTTTCTTACAAACCAGAACGAAAAAAAAAAAAAATAATAATAATAATAAAATGTGCGTGTTGTTTGTATAATAATAATAATAATACTTATAATAATAAAAGTAATAACAATAATAATACTTATAATAATGATAATAATAATAATTTTCACCCCAAAGAGTGAATTTATGGAAATGAATTTGGAGTAAAAAAATGGCGCCAAGTGGCTTATTGCAAGGGTGGGTATCTAATTTTATTTTCATTATTATTATTATTATTATCATTATTATTATTATCATTATTATTCTTAGTTGAACTTTTCTTTCTTTTCCTCAAATTGTCAATGCTTTAAATGATTGAAAATCCACTATTTTACAAATAAGCAATGTTTGACAACATACCTTATATTCAGCTTTCTTATAAATATTTGTATTTATTTATTCATTATTATTAAACACACCCTTTCGTCCAAACCGGGGAAGGGCTTTGGACGAAAAGGCGCGTTCCAGTGAACGCGACGGGACGTGGCGCTCCAAATGCACCCTTTCGGCCAAACCGGGGGGGGGGGGGCTTTGGACGAATCTTCGCGTTCGCGTTGACGCACCCTAACGCGACAGCACCCACCCTTTCGACATAAGCCCCGTGCGATAGCTTCTGTGGGAAATTGATGAAAACACGTTTATTTTAATGAAATTATGGAAATACAAGCATTGTTTGGAGGATCATAACTTTTTTAATTCTTGACCATTTTTTTTTTATCAAGGTATCAAATAAAAGAGCAGATATTGAACTTTATAGTCATGTGACTTTCATTTTGAAATTTAGATACACCCCGCCAAATGAGTTTTTGCATCCTTTCTTTGAATTATTTTTGCTCACTCATGCGTGAATGAGGAACAATCTAAGTAGTACCAGATGAAAGAGGAGATTCTAAGCCTTACGTTGGTAGGTCATTTGTCTATTTTATTTATGATTAAGTTATGATAAACCATCACTAAATCTCGATTTCGTTTTTTTTTTCTGGGACGCACTGTATATTGAATTTCTACAGCGTTCCGGTTCCAAACTGGAAAAGAAAAACATAAATAATATGAACAAACTGTATGTGTGATGGCCTAATGGGAATAGCCCAAGAAACCATTATCCCAAATGAAAGTTAAACAAATTGGAAATTAGACCAAGTTTATAAGTTTTTTATTATTGTTATCACATTTTGATGAAATTTTCAACTATCTGCTAATCTCATTTTGCATGTTTCAATGTGTTGATTTGAACATTATCGTAATCCTTGAAGACCCATTTGGTATCACCACTTCCATTAAGCAACTACTTAATCATGGACATCATTGGGGAGTTTGTGCAATCGTGAGGACAATTTCTACAGCATAGGAAATCTATTGCCAAAATCTCTCCATTAAAAAGCATTCGAAAAGTGGTGAATCAAATCGGTAGTTTCGTACAGGACCCTGGGAGCCGTTTTATAAAGCTGTTCGTAAGTTAAGAGCGACTTTAAGAACCACTGGTGATCCCTTCTTACGCGCTGAACCATCACCTGTGGTGTATACCATTTACCAAAAGAAATGATCACCAGTGGTTCTTAAAGTCGCTCTTATCTTACGAACAGCTTTATGAAACACCCACCTGGACAGACGATATTTGCAGTTTTTTCATCAGCTTATAATCTTACGAATATCAGCTGTCCAGGTTCACCTGCTTTCGACAAAGACCACTGAGCTGTTCATTGTGTTTTACTTTTCAATAGATTTTCTATGTTGTAGAATCTGTCCCTGTCTCGATTGTGAAAAATCGCTTCTCCTTTCTTCATCATTAGAATCATCTTCCTCATTATTATCATCGCTATATTAAACGTCTTAATCACCCTCATTATCGACTTTATCATCACCATCAACTTTGTATATCAACGTTATTATCATTATCTTCATCATCGTCACCAAGACCAGCATCTTTATCTTCACCATTATCTTATTTCTTTATCCTTATCCTCCTTCTTCATCATAGTTGTAAACATCGTTATAATCAAAGCCATTCAATATTTATCATCATCATCTTCATTCTAATTATCATCACCACTTTCATTATCATCACTTATATTATCATCATCATCATCATCACAATCACCATCATCAAGATCATTATCCTCCATTATCGTCACCACCAGCATCTCTTTGTTAAACATCATCGTCATCATCATAAACATCATCATCATCACCACCACCATCATCACGAGCATTATCACCTCCATCAACATCATCGTCACCACCAGCATCTCCATCTTAAACATCATCATCATCATCACCACCATCATCACGATAATTATCACCTCCATTAACATCATCATCACCACCAGCATCTCCATCTTAAACATCATCATCATCATATTCATCATCATTATCACTCACCACCATCATCATCATGCACGATCATAATCTTTCCTTCATTTCTTTCACTTTCATTATCATTACTTCTATTATCATCATGTTCATCTTCAACATCATCATCATCACCACCACCACCACCACCATCATTATTCCAGGGCGTAAGCGGGTCTAAGCATGGGGAGGGGCACATCCTGCATGGAAAGGTGGAACCAAAGTGGTATTGAGGGATGCACATCTTGGGGAGGTGGAACTAAAGTTTTGAAGGTCCGCTGTTGAAAGCAGGAGGGGTAAAATTCTCGTTTTGCCAGTGTTGGATCTCATCTGTTCAAGCGGGAAGGTGCACAAGCACCCCAGCCCACGCCCTTGTCATCTCAATCTTCGACATCATCATCACAATCACAACCATCATGATCATAATCACCTCTATTAACATCATAATCACACAACCAGCATCTCCATCTTCAACATCTTCATCATCATAATCATCATCATCATCATAATCACAATCACAACCATCATAGTCATGATCATTATCACCTCCATCAACATCATCATCACCACCAGTATCTCCACCTTCAACATCACAATCACCACCACCATCATCACGATCATTATCCCCTCCATTAACATCATCATCACCACCGGCATCTCCATCTTCAACATCATCATCATCATCATCACAATCACCGACATCATCATCGCGATCATTATCCCCTCAATTAACATCATCATCACCACCGGCATCTCCATCTTCAACAATATCATCATCATCATCATCACAATCACCGACATCATCACCACGATCATTATCCCCTCAATTAACATCATCATCACCACCGGCATCTCCATCTTCATCATCATCATCACACCCACCACCATCATCAACATCATCACAATCACCATCATCACGATCATTATTCCCTCCATTAACATCATCATCACCACCGGCATCTCCATCTTCATCATGAACAACATATAATCACTAACATTACACTCATCATTATCATAATCAAGTCGGCTAACTTTTTGTTTTTACTGAAATACCCTTTTCTGACTGTCTAATCCGAATTAGTTATGATAACCGCCTTTAATATAGCGCTTTATCAATCTACGACAGCTCAAATCGGTTCACTATTATTAATTCTGATATAATAATTAATCATGTAAGATTCCATACCCGGAAAATCCCTTCACTTTCATAATCGCTTTTTCATACTTAGTTTAGTTTTCATACTTGGAAGGGAAGTTCACCCTGACAAAAGTTTATCGTCAAAATAGCAGATAAAACATTTTAAAATGTTTGCGAAAAATCAGTCAAGAATTAAAAAAACAAAAATATTAGAATTTCGACTATTTAATTTGTGACGTCATATGCGAGCAGCTCTCCTACATATTGCATGGTTACATGACGAAAAACTTCCATTTGAGAACACTATACCCCAGTTCCCCTTCTCATCAATTCTCTTCTCCAGCCATAACTGCCTCAAGAAAGCAATTTAAGTATCAAAACACCTGTTTCTTGACGTTGGTCCGAAGATAAAACAACAGCCCGGCATATACAGTCACAGCAGGGGGCTGAGTGCGGTCCCTGTAAGCATGCCGTCATATTTATTCGCTTACTTTCCTTATTCCGAGGTCGATTTTCTTCGTTCGAAATTGAAAATGGACTAACATTGGGTTACTGAATACAATATGCCTTTGAAAACGTGATTAAATATGGAATACAATAATTTCATTCCGAAGGTCCTACTACAGGCAGAGAAGTCTTACGTAATAGCGCAGCTGTTGTTTATCTTTTCGTCCTTTGCTCAACGCTCATATACTGGCCTGTGGGGGTGAAATTGAGACAGCGGGGATTACCCCTGGATTACTTGGCCAAGCGCGGTTGATAAGGGCTTGGAAATGAGTTTTAGGAGATCCAAATGGAAAATGGGGTACAACACCGCAGTTCGCAATCCGAACTGCGGTATTGTTTCAAAGGGAAGTTTGACGTAATGATTTCACAGAAAATTGAAAAAAAAAATATTGTACCTTCACTATATCAAAATACATATCATTGCACACCCACTCCTAAAAAAATGTCATCACAAACCAGTGACAAATGAAATAGTTGCAGTTTATATTACAAGAAAAATTTGGAACAGCTGTTCGTCCATGACATCACACATTTTTATATTTTTGTTCGTCCCTTCATTTGTAGACATATATAGTATCCATCAGGTGTTGGGGATTCTCAGTCAAGTTCATAGGGGACATAATTTATGTGTTTAATAAAATGTTCCGATTGAATGTAGAATTCAAAACCCGAAACAGTTGAAAAATTGCTACAGATAAGCATTTCTGAAAGTGGTTAGGGTTTCTTTATTACAGTATAATAATACCGTCCTCTACTGATTGATATACAATAAAAAGAAAGGAACAATAGGTGTTTTTTTTCTTTTAATTTCTTTATTACGCTATCTACGTTCAATCAGATCCAAGATGATACCATCCATTGTGAAGAAGTCAAACACGATTATTGGAACATAATATAGAAGCAAAGGATATTTAGCTATGTATGCTTTTCAGCTATTAAGCAATATTTTGGATAGTGTTACGGCAAACTCATTTTCTTATTGATATAGTGTGCCCAAAAAATACAGTACATACACATGTATCTATGTGTAGATACACACACACGCATACACATATATATATACACATATATATATATATATATATATATATATATATATACACATATATATATACACATATACGATAATAAGTATTATCATAACTTATATGACACCATGTGAGATAATTGCAGTGGCATCAGTCAGTCAATTTGTTTCTGTATTCTTTAAAACCCAGTGATCATAATTACATAATATTCACAAGGGTATAAACGCAATTTTTCTGTCACTTTTCTTCCAATATCCAATGGTTACTTCCCTCTGAATGATCAAGTGACATCATGGGCATGTTGCATAAAACTTTTTACCTGAGAAAACTTTAACACAGGGCACAAACTCCGGTAAAAACAACCTGAGTTTTCTCGGGTAAAAAGTTTTATGCAACGGGCCTCATATCTATCAAGCTTAATGGGTAAGTATCGGGTGTCCAATTAGAGGCGATATGGGGGGAATTGAACACGTTGCGAAACCAGATAATATATTTTTTAGTTCTTCTTGATATTGGATGAAAAAATTACTATGTAGAATAAGTACCTGCAGTGCACTCTATCCATAATCTCAGCCACATCTTATGTCAATAATCCAAATATGCTGATATAGGCATAGTGAAAATGAAACATCGTTATCAAGAAGACACCACATGTATAATTAATCGTATTGTTTATACAAACTATTATGAGGAAAACAATATATGACACGACAAAATGTTCTAAAAGACAGTGCGTCCTATAGGAAATCCCAAAATGTTAAGTTAATAATATGAAATAAGCGCTACATATCTTATATAAGAAATCAATATGTAAGAACAATATCATCTTATTTAGGCACTATATAAGTAATCGATATCAAATGAAGGCAATAACATGTTATAGACACTACATCTAGTACAAGAAAGCAATATGTGGGAAGATATCATATACATGAGTTTAACCAGACCAATTAATTTCATACACACTACATGCATTAATATCTCCAGACAAGCACTTACGTGAACACAATAACATGTCATATACACTGTCATTTCAAAGGAAACCAATATGTGAAGGTAATACCATCTTAATGGCCATTGCATGTTTGGAGAAATAAATCAATATGTGAAGGGAATAATATGTAATGTGCGCTATGTATCTTATATAAGAAACCAATGTATGTTATGTCTTATTTAGACATTATATATTATAAGTAATCAATATCAAACAAAGGTAATAACATGATATATACACTGCATCTTCCACAAGAAAGCAATATGAGGGAAGGATATCATATACACGAGTTTAACCAGACCCGTTAAGGTAATACACACTACATGCATTAATATCTCCAGACAAGCACTTACGTGAACACAATAACATGTCATATACACTGTCATTTCAAAGGAAACCAATATGTGAAGGTAATACCATCTTAATGGCCATTGCATGTTTGGAGAAATCAATCAATATGTGAAGGGAATAATATGTAATGAGCGCTATGTATCTCATATAAGAAATCAATGTATGTTATGTCTTATTTAGACATTATGTATTATAAGTAATCAATATCAAATAAAGGTAATAACATGATATATACACTGCATCCTCCACAAGAAAGCAATATGAGGGAAGGATATCATATACACGAGTTTATAACCAGACCCGTTAAGGTAATACACACTACACCTCAGAAGCAATCAATATTATGTTAACAGGTAAATGTAATAATATCTACAGACAGCATTTCTGTGAAAGCAATAACATGTCATATACATTGCCATTTCAAACAATATGTAATGAGCACTATGTATAATAAATCGATATAACAACGATGGCATCTTATTTAGGCACTATATTTTTTTTTGTATTGAGTAGTTTTTATTGACAACTTCAATTCATATACAAAATAAAATATATATAACAAATAGAACTTTGCACATAATAATTTCATGAATGTTACAATAAAACACAATGTCAGACATCTTCCAATACATAATTATAAATAACATTGATGATAATTGTATGCATCAAGAAGAAACTTCTACAGAAAATTCCAACATAATGATTTTTTTTCCAGTGTCAAATAAAAAACATAAGAGAATTTTTCCAAATACAAAAGTGAATAAATAAATCATTAATAAAACCTAAACGAATTGAAGCCATCAGCATATAGATTTTTGACCCATCACCTCGGCCTCTTAACCCAAATAATTTCAAACACAAACTCAGCCCTTGTCATTACCTCCCCCCCCCCCCCCACCCTCCCTTGAACACCCCATCCCCTATCCGGTGGAGAACTGGCTCTGGGCTCCAATACATGGTCTAATATTTAAGTTTTCCCATTTAGAGAAATGGATTGTAAGAGCCCCCCTCTTAGTAGCTAATTTCTTTTCTTCTCTTTGATCCCCCCTAATACTATTTTTATTTCAATCAATGAAGGAGGGTTTTTTAATTTTCGGTTTTTGTAAATAAAATATTTAACTAAAATCAAAACATGATTAATTAATTGATATTTACCTTTACTCTTCTCCTGCTTCCCGAAAAGAATTTCCTGCCAACTAAATTTATTTATTTCAAAATTTAAAGTTCTTGCACATAGATCCCAAAGTGATTTTGAAAATTCACAAGTATAAAATAAATGTTCATACGTTTCTTCTTCCTTTTCACAAAGTATCGATTACTTACAATATTTTTTTTTTTTTACTTTTTTTTTTTTAAAGGATGTTTTATTATATTCTCTCAAATCAACATACATACTTTGTACAAACTATTTGAAACATGATTATAAATTATACAATAAATCCATTACAATATAATTATACAACTTATACATCAAACTTCAAAAATACTAGAAATTAATATACTAATGCGTTTCAGCAATTACAAAATGAACTATTAACAAAATATGACATGATCAGAGAGAAAAAAGGATAAAAGAAAAAAGGATTATGATTTTTTTTTCTTTTTTTCTCAGCCCTTGTCATTCCCCCCCCCAACCCTCCCTTGAACACCCCCATCCCCTATCCGGTGGAGAACTGGCTCTGGGCTCCAGTATATGGTCTAATATAATTTAAGTTTTCCCATTTACAGAAATGGATTGTAAGAGTCCCCCTCTTTGTTGCTAATTTCTTTTCTTCTCTTTGATCCCCCCTAATACTATTTTTTATTTCAATCAATGAAGGAGGTTTTTTTAATTCTCGGTTTTTGTAAATAAGATATTTAACTAAAATCAAGACATGATTAATTAATTGATATTTACCTTTACTTTTCTCCTGCTTCCCGAAAAGAATTTCCTGCCAACTAAATTTATCTATTTCAAAATTTAAACTTCCTGCACATAGATCCCAAAGTGATTTTGAAAATTCACAAGTATAAAATAGATGTTCATATGTTTCTTCTTCCCTTTCACAAAATGAGCATAAATTGGTCGAAATAAGACCAAAACGGAAAAGGTGGTGGTTAGTGTATAAAATATTATGCAAGAGTTTATACTGGAACTCCCTTAATCGACTATTCAGTGTGCAATATCTTAGTCTTAAAAATATACTTTCTATTTCCTTATTGGTAAGATCATAATTCGTTCTAATTCTGTCAAAAATGGAAGGTTTAATTTCATTTTTATATAACAACTGTTCGTATATTTCTTTTGATTTTAAAAACATCAAATTAGTAATTTTCTTACCCAAATTGAAATCGATTCCAGAGTTATGCTTTGCATTCATTTCACTATTGTTCTTCCAACTAACAGGTAAACAGGCATAAATATGCTTAATCTTTTCAACATCATTTGCATCTAAATTCAAATTAAGAAAATGTGTATCACATTTTAGTTTACCGTTATTGTCCAAAATATGATGCAGTCTATAAACCCCTTTATCGTATAGAATCTTATCAAATATACAACTCCCTTTATATCGAACAAGCTTATTATTAAAAATCACCACTTTCCCAAACTCTGTACTTCTAGTATGTCTTATATTTACCCACTCTTCTAATAAGTCCATGTAAAATTTGGAAGCTGTTACTTTCAATAAACCTGGTATATAGTCACATGAAAATAACAAATCTCCACCCAAATGTTTAGTGGCAAAATTAAAGTACCGTTTCCATTTCATATCTTCATCTTTATTTAAAAGTCTTTTAATCCACATTATTCGCTGTGCCTTTACCTGTACAGGGAAGTTTAACATCTTTAATCCTCCTTGCTTATAGTCTAAAAACATTGTATTCCTATTAATTTTGTCTTTCTTACCTTTCCATAAAAAATCAAAAGTTAATTTATCCAATGACTCATAAACCCACTTAGGAACAGGAGTAAGAGACGCTCGGAAGAGGACTTTAGAAAAGATATGCACCTTCAATAGTTGAATTTTCCCCATGAGCGTTATATCTCTTAGCTTCCAAAAGTTCAAGAGTGTTTTAATTTTGCTTAAGATTTCTTTGTAATTAAGATCTTCTTTCTTATGTTCATCTAAGGTGAAAAATACTCCTAAAACTTTAAGAAAATCCACGGTCTCGCCGAAGGAGAAGTCATAATGCAAATGTTGGCATGAACCTAATTTTAATACTTTAGTTTTGTCATTATTGATTTTTAATCCAGAAAGTTTTTCAAAATCTGCAAATAGAACTTTTAGCCTATCCACTGATTGTACATTACGAGCAAAAATTGTCATGTCATCTGCATAAAGAGCTAATTTAATTTCCTCATCTCCAAATTTAATTCCTTCAATCAGATTATCTTTTCGTAATTTATGAGCCATTACTTCAATACACAAAATAAAGAGGTAAGGACTAAGCGGATCCCCCTGCCTTACCCCCCTTTTTATTTCAAAATAGCCGGTGGAATTTCCTTCATTTAAAACGCAACTTAAAGTATCAGTATACAAAACTTTGACCCATCTCTGAAAGGATGGACCAAAACCAAAAGCCGTCAGAGCCTTTTGAAGAAAATGATGTGATAACGAGTCAAAGGCCTTCTCAAAATCTATGGCAAACAAAAAGCCAGGTAGATTAAAATGGGATGTATGAAAAATAACATCATCTATAGTACGAATGGCTTCACCAATATTTCTACCTTGTATGTAACCCACCTGATCCCCCACAACGATTTCATTAAGTATTTTCTTGATTCGCTTAGCCAAAATTTTTGTTAAAATTTTATAATCTACGTTAAGAAGTGATATAGGTCTATAATTTTTCAATAAAAGAGGATCTTTCCCATCTTTAGCGATTAACGTAATAACTGCTTGTTTTTGCGACGAAGCCAATTCCCCGGACCAATATGCCTCATTTAAAGCATCTTTTACTAAATCTCCAATATCTGGCCAAAAAGTATAGTAAAACTCCGAAGAAAGACCGTCATTTCCAGGTGATTTGTTATGTTTCAATTCTTTCAAAATTTCTAGACATTCTTTGTTAGTTATTACTCCTTCACAAAGTTCTCGAGATGACTCCGCCAATTTAGGTAATCCTTGAAAAAATTCATCAAAGAGGTTATCTGAACACACGCACATTACTTTATCATACAACCTACTGTAAAATTCTCTGATTTCTTCATTTATTCTTTTTTCATCACAGCAGATGTTTCCATCTGTGGTTTTAATTTTTTTAATTGTGGTTTTTCTTTTATTACTTTGCATCAACTGGTTGAAATAACGCGAGTCTCTTTCACCACATTCATACCAGGAGGCACGAGATCGAACCTTAATACCTTCATTATCATAACTATAGATTACCCTTAATTTCTCTTTTGTATTTTCTAGTTTTTCTAAGGTATTTGCATCAGTACGATCTTTCAATTGTTCTTCTAAAAACTGTATTTCTCTTTCTAAATCCGCTTTCATTATCCTTCTTTTATCAGCCAATTTTTTCGAGAATTTTTGTGTGAACCTTCGAATTTTCATTTTTAGAAAATCCCATAACAACCTATGATCCTTTATTTCAGATTGCAATTCATTTCTCAATTCATGAATTTCTTTCCTTAATTCTTTAACATAATCTTCATTTTCACATAAACTGTTATTAAACTTCCAATATGACCTCTTCCTACCAATAATGTTATTTTTTCTTTTGTCGAATAAGTGTACAAAAATTGAATGATGATCAGGGGCCACAGATGGAATTATATCGCACTTTATAACCATTTCCTCTAAACATTCTGAAATTATCCAGTAATCAAGTCTGCTTTGCATGAAGGGGTTCTTTTGCATATATGTAAATTGTCTTTTCAGGGGATGTCGAACCCTCCAAACATCAAAAAATTGAAAGTCTTCCATAAATTTTCCAAAGTCTCGATTAAATCTATTTGAAAACCTATTTAGAGATTGTCCATTATAATCTAAATTATTGTCCCTGATCATGTTAAAATCACCACCTATTATAACAGGGTATCTATCTTTATTCAACTTAGCAAGAGTATTTCGTATTTGTTTTAGAAATTGCAATTGTTCATTTTCAAAATTTCTTGTAGGAAAATACACATTTCCTAAAATCAACCTAACCCCTTGAAACTTACAATCTATGAATATATATCTACCCTCATTGTCTCTTAAGACTTGTAATATCTCTATATCTACCGTTGGCGCAATTAAAACTAATACACCCTTGCCATGAGATGAACCATGACTAAAATAACTTGTGCCGTCCCACGATGAATCCCATCTATCCTCACATTCCCTAGTACTAAAGGTTTCTTGCAAAAAGACAATATCGGCCCCTTTATCTTTACACCAAAAAAAGATACGGTCTCTTTTATCACTATCTCTAATTCCTTTCACATTGAGGGAGATCAATTTACAACTAATCTGGAGACTCATGAAAAAACCGATATAAAACAAATAGCCGAACACCGGAGCCAATCACCCACCAAAGGGGATCCCAATACTTGAGGCCCCCGTCCCCTCCCACCCCAAACCCTCCCAAAAACCCAGGGCAACTCCGAAGAGTAAGCTTCATGCTGTGGGCAAGAGGCAAGGTGGGAACGACCATGACCATCATAGGCGAAACCCTCTCCTCCGACAATGAAAGAAGGAAAAAATAAGATAAAAATAAGAGTAATCTAACAAGCACTCTAAACATAAAAGACGACACCAAAACAACACCTGAACAAGACAAGAGACTCGCACTGCGTTTCCCTACATAAATACCACACATAACAAAGGAGAGTAGGGCTTCCCATGGGGTCTCCTACGAAATCCATTTCTTACATAAGTACGTAAAATATGTAAAGAGCTTGAACCTTGCCCTTATTTCATGAAAGAGCATTCTTTCCCGGCATTCGTTCCTAAAAAGGATATCTAGTGTGTGACCGGGAATTTACAACCGTTTAACATAACAAAGTTAAATGCAATGTAGGAATAAATTAAGATGAACACGGATCATTGAAATGAGAATAGGCGAACAGCGATTCCGGTGCTGTAGAGTGTGATTATAATTGTCCAAATATCTTGTAAGTAATCGATATCAAATGAATGTAATAACATATTATAGACACTACATCTACTACAAGAAAGCAATATGTGGGAAGGATATTATATGCATGAGTTTAACCAGACCAATTAATTTAATACACACTACATGTATTAATATCTCCAGACAAGCACTTACGTGAACGCAATAACATGTCATATACACTGTCATTTCAAAGGAAACCATTATGTGAAGGCAATACCATCTTAATGGCCATTGCATTTTTGGAGAAATCACTTCATTGTACATCCTATTTACATTATACCAATGAAAATAACGTGTGAAATCATTAACCCTCATGTATATGGGGAAATCAACGTTTGCGAAGCGGTTATCATCTTTTAGACAATACATCTATAACGGAACCAATATGCGAATGTACGAACACTATATAGTCATTACATATTTCTAAATATCAACATTATGTGCAGGGAATAGCACCTTTCCCTTTAAAAATAACCCCGATGTTTAAATGAATGGGTTTTGTACTTAACATGATTTACATAATATTTGTCAAATTTACTTTTGGTAAAAATTACATAAAAGTTGTGGAGTTCCTATTTAATATCACTTTTTACATAATTTATGTTAAATATTTAAGTTAGGTAATATTACACAATAAATTCGTTTTTGTAGTTTACCTAATGATTTACATAATATTTGTGAAATTTACTGTTAGGGAAAAATTACACGGACGTTGTGGAGTTCCTATTTTACATCACGTTTTACATTATTTCTGTAAATATTTCTCTCTGTGTAACAACATCTTGCAGACATTATATCATTGAACACATTTTAATCTATTAATGTCTTACATACATCACAACTTTTAGCAAACCAATAATGCAATATCATATTATCAATATTACACCTATCTGTGTGTCGCATCTTCAAAGAAGTGTAAAGATAATTACATATTTTTAATATGGATATTTCACCATGTTCACCGTCGAAGAAACCAATGTGAATATAAATATCCTCTTTCAGGCATACATATTAGAAAAAGAAACATGTGATGTGAATATGATATGTTATAGACAATACACCTTATATAAAACCATATATGGGAATATAGTGATGACATCATATAGACACTACATCTTATAAGAAACCATTGCATGTAAACGTCTTATAAATACTATATCGTTGAAAAACAAGTATATAGGCAATATCATCTTGTAGACAGTAGATGGAAACCGTTACATATGAAGGGAGTAATATCTCTTACAGACACTACCTCGTTGAGTAATCCAATACATTCGAAAGTGATACCACCCTTTGACCATTAAATCTCCTAAGAAATTAAGTGAGTCAAATATAAACAATTTAAGTCAATATCATCTTACGTTACATCTATAAAGAAAATTTTTTATACGTAAAGATAATATATACATTACATCTTTAAAAACAAAACATTCATTTTAATGCATGCAGTCATTATATTCGTGAAGAAATTTCAATATGTGAATGCAATATCATTTTGTAGACCTTACACAATTTAAGAAGAAAATGTATATACCTGAAGATAATAACATACTTTTCAAAAACAATCTTGGAATAAAGCAATATGTAAACTGATTGACATCTTACAGATATTTCGTCTTTAAAAAAGTCAATTACGTAAATTCAATACCATCTCATGCATGTATAAAGCATTACATATTTTGACAAGTCAATACAAGTAATATTGCCTTAGGAACAAGCTTGGAAGGATCGATATACCATGTAACATATTATCTGTAACATATTATCTAAAGGTATAAACAGGATAAATGACATCTTAAAGTCACTTCAATGCCAAAGAAACCAATTATGTAAAGGTAATTATATATTATGCATGTATGGACTATTTTTTAATTAAAAGTCAATACGTGATATTGATCTTATTATCATTAACCTTAGACATATATGTATATATAATATCGATTTAAACACCCAACAAGGTAGGCATATGCGTACTGACTATTAACATGATAATAAGTACTGACCATTAAACAAAGCCAAATTGAAAAAGCAGGCATCTTAACAATATAATACACATCTCTAACGCACATTTTCAGATAAATCATCACTCAGTGCTGTAAGAAAGGGTCTATATACAAGAAACACTTAAGAAGAAATCTATATATTGACGGTAATCACACCTTATATCTTAGAAGTAACCAACATATGTAACAAGATAAAAATTACCTTTTAACTTTAAGGAAAACAATGTGGGTGCAAGTATATATAAGATCGCTTTGTGCACCAAACATAGCAGGCATGTGTGCAGCCCTATAGACCTATAATTATCATCATTATGCGAATAGCAAATGTAGATTTCACCTCATCTTGTAAACACTGCATCTTGCATTTGTTTCGGTAAACAATATATAAATGTCACATCTTCATGACATAGTATTCGAAACCTATATATTGTAAATGCAGTAACGTTTTAAACATGTAGGTATTTACTATAATTAGTATCTCTAATACGGACTTTTTGGTGAATCACCACCGAACAATCCACATGGTGCTCTGTATAAAAGAAACAGGAATAAATCATAATGCAAGTGGATATAATGTTATCTACAGTATTTAAAGAAACCACTACATGTGAAGGTAGAATTCCCCTATACTTCTATATCTTCAAGGAAACAATGTGTGAAAAGGTATGTGACATCGCTTTAAGCATTTAACATGGTCCACGGCATGTGTGCAGCCCTATATGATCATCATTGACGAATTGTAAATATGTTATACATAATATACCGCTATCTTGGCTCAGTTGGTAGTTGGTGGATTTCAATAGAGTTACAATTGATCGGATCATTCGTAACTCTTTGTACAACGGGGCCCAGTTCTGTAGTTTATAATCTGTATTACCAACGGGAAGGATTCACCTTCATTGTAACATTGGTATTTGGTACTAAGCCTTAGAAATAATACGATATCTAGTGTATTCCTTAATAGACCAGCAGGGGGTGTTTCACAAAGATTTAAGTATGACTTAAGTCGCGCTTTGATGCCGACGCGTACAAGATATGCAACGTCCGATCTTATTGATAGATACGCATTATATTATGACTGTTGACATATAAATCAAAATCAAAATCACCCGAGTCAGCCCAAACGATTGTAGGTCAAACACCATGAACACCGATAACAGTAATTTCACGAGTCTATGATGTGTGATTTATGACATGTCTCAGATATTTCTTATTTCATTCTATTTTTCAGTCCTCCCTACAGGTTATGTTTTATCCTAAACATATTTTCTTTCCTTGTGCATCTTAGAAAAAAACTCTGCTTCAAAGGTCCTTAATTTCTACGTTCTTGGGAATTCAAACGTTCACGTTTGCATTGTACCATAAATTGTATGTCAGGTTTGGCATGACCTTTACAAACAAAAATATTGTGATTCTTTCCTTTTCTGGATTTTTTTTAATTGATGAACTTTGGATTCCTCTTGATAGCAAGAAAATTAACTTGGGTATTTGCAGCTACCATAGTATTTCGCAAAACTTGTTAGTAAAGCATCGCAAGTTCAACATCCACTAGCGAGATTAGCTCCTCAGCCTTCTCGAAAAATCATTTTAGTTTTAGCACGAGTAAATATTTTACCTGTGTTACGATTAGGAGTTTAAAAAGAACCTCCCGATGGAAACTTACATCACTGATATGGGACAAAACAATATGTGTCGACTTGGAATTATGTGTTCTGAAAAATCATCTTCAACAGATAGGACATAACTTTCAGATCTTGACAGACTGTCATACACAGTCATGAAAAAACGGAATTCTGTTCAAAAGTAATCACTCCTTCTCTTTCTGATTAAATTATTATCAATCAGAACATAGCTAGGATTTCTTATACTCATCCTTCTACAAATGTTGAGGGTTCACTTTTCTGGTTCAGTGAGCACAGCATCTTAAAAATAACCAAACGTCAAAACCCTTTGAATTATTCTTCAAATTTGCCCAAGAAGAGTAATTTGTTGAAAGACACTAATGATTTCTAATGGTGGATTTTACGCAGGTCAGCCAAGGCCTCCGCCTTTGATATTTTCATCCAATCCTCTGGTATATCAGGTAATTTTGCGTTGTACATATCCTTTAGTTGGTGTTGGTAGGTTGCCATAAACCACATCCAATATCTAGACACGTCATTTGTGGGATTAGGAGCTATGTCCCAGTCAGGTATGTAAGTCTTGTATTCTTTATTTTTGTGCCACTCACTTTGATCACCAGTGGTTGAACAGTTTCCAGAATCTCTGCATTTGAAGTTAACGGTACTGCAATTGAACGATACGTTCCGCTGTATGTCGTAGTTGCACGTTTCAGTAAACAGTTGCCCTTTACAGAAATTCACTCCATCGATATAACCGTCCTCCTCCCATCGTATTCCTCCAATTCCCTGTGGTCTGTGCTGGACACACATGTGACTTCTCCCAGACAAATCGTAATGGTCAGGTGTGGTGTCTGCACAGGGCTCGTTACAGAACGGGCACTGTTCAGGACAACCCCAGATCTTGTCTATGATTTGATGAGATGGATGGGACCCATCCCATTCAACAGAGTGTGCTGTTTTTAGAGCAAATGACTCTTCCAATTTTTTCTGAACTTCATCCAACTGGTCCAGAATAATCCTTTGTAGATTGTTAAAATCAATCACTGATCGGTCTTTTACAAACATGAGGGTACTGACTGGTACCGCTATTTCCTCCGAGACTCTCTCACAGAACTGTTCAATCCACGGTGTCATTCTCATGCCCCTCTTCCCGTCGACCTCACTGGTTGCATGGGAAACACTTCTGGCAATACACAGCATGATCCTTGAAATATGGCTCTTGCTTATTTCTTCATACCTAGACATGCTACTTGACTCTTTTCTCGAAAACATCTTTTTATCTGTGTATTGGGCAATCCACTGTAAAGCAAACCTTCTGGCATTCTCAATGTACGATTTGTATTTCTTGAAGTTTGCTTTCACAGCCAAGTCATCCATCATTTTAACCATTAGGTAGTACTTTGTCATCTGGAAGTCTCTGAGAACTTCTTCCGTGCATTTTCTTGGAATCGCATTCTTTACTGTGTCCTGAACGATGGTCTCCAAATGTGTAGTTAGGAGGTCACCGGCAATTACTTCTTCTGTACTCTGTTTCACCTTGTTTTTGAAAAGGCTCCAGGCGGTGTTCTTGTAGTTTTGTAGTTTGGCCTTCACGCCATGCTTTTTGTTGTACTCTAATTGCATCAACGTAAACACTTGGACACAATGTCGGCTTACATGAACTGCTAGTTTCACCTTATACTGGGGGAGAATCGTGAAATTGGAGTCTGCATTCTCGTTGTGAACGTCAATTTTCGCCACTACTTTTTGAATGATCTTTGTGGCATAGGACTTGTTGAATTTCACATCGTGTTTAGATAGGCCTTTCAGATCAGTGCTTATCTCTTTCACGATAGCTCTTGTCAGTACCACTGTCTTATTTCTGGCCTCGAATTCACCCGCATCAGCACTAAAAAAGTTCTTGACGGCTTTTCCAATGGTTCTTTTAACACTGATGTCTTCATTTTTCACAAAATCTAAAGGGACACTGCTTTCTAGTGATGTATGCTGACGTACATAATTTAAAGGGTTTTTCTGCAGCTCTTTTCTCAGAAGGCCTCCATGGGCATGGAATATTTGATGAAGAATCTCATCCATCACCACATCCATTCTCATATCTTTGTCTGCAGTCTTTGTTGCAAGCTCGTTAACCATTCGCGTCCACATCAATTCAAACTTTTGTTCCAGCTCAAAGTTACTCGCTTCTTTGCCTTTTAGTTCGTCTGCCAGTTCTACTGCTTTGTCCATTATGTATATCTCGTGGTTTGACCACTTTTCAGCCTGCAAGATTTCTACTCGGCGTGCTTCTTTGATTGAAAGCAGATCTGTACGGCCCTCGTAGTGCTGTTGCTCAACAGCAAAGTTCAATTGGTTCAACTTGGTCTCCTGCCACTGGATGACTATTTCCTGTTGTTCGCAGTTCTCGAAATATTCCATTAGGCAAGTCTTGATTCCCTCCACCTTTTCTGTCAAAACTGTGGAAAGTACACCGATGAGGGACTGATACGAGTTTTCTAAGTCTTCGGAAGTTTCACACCTTTTCAATTCGATCTCTGCGGTGTGTAGCCAGGATTTCATTTTGTCTTGTAACTCCCATTCCAAAGCATAGTATTTTGATTGCAAGCTGTTGTAGGCTTTTACTTCAAGGCTATTGCGAAAGCTAAACACAAAATCATCCGCGAGGATTCCATTCCATAGATCAGAAAGACGAATGGACAGATCAGAGGCTGTCAGAAATGTTTTCTGTTCCAGTGCAATCTTTTCTAACAGTTGCAATCTTACTGACCTCACCTTTTCACTGTAGCCAGGATTTGCAGGGGCCATAGGGGGATCACCATGCCACAGATCAGAAAAATACCAGACGTGTTTTTGCACATCAAAGTTTATAATCTGGGAAAAACTGTGGATATCCGCTATGCTCTCACTTAGGGCGGCTTCTTTTGCCATATGATCCAAGCTCTCCTGTAGCTTCTGGCATCCATGCATCATCAGTTCTTCTGCATTAGCTGCGGGGACATTCTGATGAACAAATATGCATGTTCTATGATCTCGGATGTTTTTCCTGACAAGATTCATCCTCAAGAAGGCATGCACTGCGATTTGCAGGATGTCTTTCATTTCGGCTGTGTTTTCTCCTTTGATGTTAATCATAGTCACGTCTCCCAGACCAATTACGAGCGTGGCAAGTTCATTGTCATGCTCGTGCTTAAGTTGTCCTAGTTCTGGTGCCCGAAGTCCCTCTGTATCTACAACAGCAACATAATCAAATGGCATATTAGTGTCTCCATCGACTGGGATGAGTTGCATGTATGCTCCCCTTGTGCATCTGCCTGCACTGACAGCAAACTGTAACCCAAACATAGTGTTGAGAAGTGTAGATTTCCCAGAACTCTGGATGCCCAGGACAGAGAGAACAAAGAGCTTCTTTTTACCAATAATATTCTCAAGTTTACTTAGCACCCCACTCACCCATCCAATAGGTACACTTGATGCGTCTCCATCTACTAACTCCAAGGGGGTGCCATTCAAAAGCAGTTCAGCAGCTCTTTCTGGCAGGTATTCCACAGCCGCCCTAGTGGCTTTTCCTGTTTCGCCGCTCTCTTTTACAGCCTCATAAATTTGTCCCAGTTCTCTGAAAAGATTCTCAAGCCCAAGTGATGCTTTGGATAACTGACTTTCTTTCTCATCAACCTGCAATTTCAAGTGATGCAATTTTTCCTTGTCCTGTTCCTTCTTGGTCTCTTGAAACTCAGTCCAGACCATGTGATACTGTTTGCGCAGACCTGGCAAGGTAGCTCTCGAGTTTGCATCGAGTAAGAGGTTCATCCACTTCAAGAAATACATGACAACATCTCGGTTGTTCTGCAGAGCTGACATAAAGTCTTTGATGAAAGGAGTAAGTCTGTTGCATATCTCCACCTGTTTATCACGAAGCCGGTCCATTTTCTGTTTCAATATATTCGCTTCATACGTTGTTAAATGTGAGCCCTTCCCATCTGCTCTGTGTTGCTTCTTTAGCAGCTTGCAGTATTCAATCCATTCATTACCTTGCATCGGAAGGAGGAGCGCTTTACAATCGACGATTTGTCTGTCGTCCATGTATCTGACAACTTTCTCAGCAGAGATCTTTCCTTCTTGGCAAGCTTTATCATCACACTCATCAATGATAATCCCCATATCCCTCGTTCGTTTAGCACAGTCTTCTATCAACGTACCAGAACACCCAGCGAGAACCTCTGACAGCGTTGTTCTAGCTTCAGTCTTGAGCTCACTCGCATTTTTCTGAACACCTTCCTTCGTTTTAGATGATATGATAGGAACCCCTTTCAGAATATCCTTGCCAACTGCTTCATAAAATGCTCGTAGGTTCCGTGCGCTCTGTTGGCCATCTCCTCTGACCACAAAAAGGATGGTTTTTCTAGCAGTTTGCAAGATTTGTTGGCAAGTCTTGGTGTTAGGGGCTCTTGCCAAGTCTTGAGAAGTGACTATAACGAACAAAACAGACGATATTTCCTGCAAAATCTTCATCTGTTTGTTCAATAACGATGCATCGCCTCTAAGATTTAGGAGCATTGTTGTGCATGGTAGGTGGTCCTTTTCTCTGCCTCCTGTTATGAACCAGGAACATTCCACAAGTCCATTTGCAATCCTTCTTTCTACAACACCGTTGTTGCAATCATGGTGGAAGAAGGTGTCGTGACTTTCGTCCCTAAGAATATCGTTAATCAGCTTGGACTTGGATAGCGGTGGCCTGCCCAATCTGATAAACGAAACCAACGGGAAAGGCCTCTCTGTCACTGGCGTCTCTGAAGCTTCATTTAGATTGCTATGCCAATGAACATTAATCGTTCTGAGCGCCCATACTGACATACCAACGTTGTCTTCGGACCCTATGGGATACAGAAATGGAATAGCAAGTTTGCAAACAAAAAGCTTCTGAGCTAATGTTTGTTTCAGAAAGTTATCGCAACATGTAAATATGGCAACCATGGCATCTAGTGTGTTGATTTTTGCTGGCTTGTCTTCATCGTCACTATCATTGTCCATTTCAAGAAGAGCCTCAAAGTCAAAGTTACCTCCGTCGTCAGATCTCTCTTCTCTTAATGATTTATTTACCACTGAGAGATGATGGTCTCTTGCATGGAAATCAATCATAAGAAGTTTGTGTATAATCGTCCAGGGAATGTCAACCAGCTTGAGTGGCCCAGTGGTCCTTTTAATTACCATGGCATCTAAAAGAGAAATCAGAGATGGAAAGTACTGGTCTAAACCTAGGGCCTTCAGGGTATCTGAAAATGCACTTTGTGCTGTCATACCAGCATTGGTCGTTATAACTGGTCGTTGTTCTTGCTCATTTTTTTCTTTGGAGCTAGCCATGTTTTCAAGATCAACGATATTCACTTCTTTTTCTTCGGAAGCGGACATGTTGCCGCTCGCTAGTTCGCCAGTGACATTGGCCATGTTAACCCAATTAAAGGGTGAACGGGTGGCATACCTGTTCAAGACCTCGTTTAATTGAGGTGATAAAACTTGCCTAAGTTCTTTTATTGTCTCGGAAAATTCATTCTCTGATGATTCTCTTCCTTCGTCAAAGTGCCCAGAGGACAGTGAGTTATGGATAAGAAATGCCTCCAACTGGACTATCCCTTTCTCTTTATGAACTTGAAACTCATTCCAAGACTCTTCAATCGATTGGACGAAATCCTGTAGCTTCTCCATCGTAAGAAGCGTCTCAAACTTCCTTGTAGGCCAATGGTAGTAAAGAGGCAACAGGGCAACTTTCAAAAAGAACATTTCATGTTCTTCCCCAGATGACTGCAAGTCCTTTAGAAGCTGACCAACACAAAGTGCCATATCAACTGTTGCTCCTGCATTGATACCATCTATTACCTGGACATTTTTCTCTATATTCTTTGCATGTTCTATTTGCAGCACTGGTATGAATTTTTCCTTCAGATTCCTCATCAGATCAGGTATGTTCTTAACACGAACTTCAGCTAGTAAAGACGGGATGTCCTCGGTTTTTGTGATCACAGCCCATTTCAAGATCATCTGTTTGCCTGGAAACTCTCTATATCCAACTGGATTGACCAGTTTCCTTATCAAAAACCTTATCATGGATACATTCTTGGGGTCAAGCTTATCTCTCAGTTCCACGACCTTTGCCAATAGGCTACTTATGTTCACTTCTGTGCATAACTTGTTCGCCCAGTACTTGTTTGTGCTTGTATGTGCCTCCACCTCTTTGACCGTTTTCAGCATCTCTTGGAGATATTCAATACACTTTTCTGGTAGTATTGGACAAGAATTCCACTTGGCAATTTTCTCAATTAACAGGTCAATTTCTTCACGTCCTTTCAGGAAAGTTAGTTCTTGGTCATTGAATCCAAGGTAGCCACTCATCCTTTCCCAGGCTGTCATCAAGACCGTTTCAAGTCGATATGGCTCCTCGAACTCATCTTTGTGGTTAGGAATCAGCTTCCAGATCCCAACAAAGTCTGTGGACAATGACCTTCCTCTATCTATGAGAGCCCAGGTGCTATTGCATGTCACTAGCCCTATCTTCCAAAGTTGCAAGGCATTTACCTCATGTGGCCCCCCATTCCTGGTAGTGTGCAAGAGAGTTTTAGCCTGCTCTGATTTTTCATATTCATTTGTGAAGCTGGCATGCGTGTTTATTTGATCGGCACTCACTGAGCCACCCACACAGAATCCAAGGCCAGAATAGCTGGCTGAAACATAGGCACTGAGTGCATCCCGAACCATATATTTAATTTCATCAGATTTAGATTCGGTTTCGCTAGTGTATGTTGCTACAAATTTGTTAACCCCGCCAAAATGAAGAACCCCAACATTGATATGTGACCCATATGCTGCAAGAAAGTCCTCACATTTTTTGTTCACAAGTTCTAAGCTTTCGCTTCCCCCAAAAAGTGTGTCAATGGACTTGAGTTCCTGCAGAGCTTGTTGGGAGAGTTTCAAGCTGAATTTATTCAGCTCACATGCAGCAGTTGGAACAATCGAGTACACTACCCTTGATTCAAAATGGACCTTTCTGTGACATGTTGATTCTAATTCATCTTCCTCCTCGTAATTCTGTGAAAAATCAGCCTCAGCATTGAACCCAAAACGCCCACCTTTTATAGTAATAGCAGCACTGTACCCCATTGTATCAAGAGAACGATGAAAATGGTCAGACTGCGATTTAGATGAGAAATTTTCAACCTTGTCAATTTGCGTCATTAAAGGATTCATCAGTTTAACATCAGTTGGTGCGCTCAGCACGATGCGTTTTACGCAATCATCACTGAAGGTTTCACCTACTAAAATACCTCTCAATGCCAACCCTCCTGAAGCATTTGCCAGAATTTCTGTTGCAGTATTTACTGGTCTGCCTTCGAGTAACTTGTCAAGACACTGTAATTCAGAGCTTAACTTGCTAATTATGCGATTAAGGCTTTCATCGTCATACTTTGCAATTACTTGTTCTTCTGCAACTGTCATCAACTGTCTCAACTGTTCCAGTTTATTGTTCATTGACTCATCAGTACGTTGTTTGCCCTTCTTTCTCAGTTCGTTAAGATCTTTCAGAAGACTTTTGAATTCTTCTAGTTTTTCCTTGTATTGTTTTTCAAGGTTTGCCATTATTGTCAACTAATGCCCATCAAGACCAGTTCAAAACATATTTTCGCCCACCTCTAATTCCGTGCCTGGTGCAGCAGATGCTAAGCCTCTACCTGAAAGTAGAAATATGGGCCCTGTCATTCATAAAGTTTAGTTGGATCCGATCAACCTCAACTACTGCATATGGAAATTCATTAATGTCACATTTTTTTTCTACAGGAAATTCTTTCAATGTCCTTGGAATGAAAAAGAAGCACACTGAATTGTCAAGAACATGATGAACATGATGGGTATATGATAAACAGCATACCCAGGAAATATCTTTAACAAACGTGTACGCTATAGTTTAGATACAGTGGCGACACCAAGGTTTTCAAACTAGGATGGGAAAAATGGGGACCAAATGATATTTTTTGGAGGGGGACATAGATGGACATGAAATATGTTGCCCTCTTCATGAAACTGAGCGCAAAAGGCGAGTTATCTTTTATTTAATATAGGCCCTGCCGACACTAAAAAGGATCTGATTATGACTGTTTGCAGTGACTCGGGAAGATGATATTCCACCGATAGAAAATGAGAGCGCGAAGCGCAAGCTGAAAACGTTTAATACCCAGTGATGGCAACTGGAAATTCTAAGCACGTTTTATAAGCATAAACAAGATAGATATCTTACTAAACAATAGATGCGAGTGCGAAGCGCGAACTCACGACATTTGACATTCAGCTTTTGTTATCATATATGAACAGGATCTCGCTAAAACAAATAGTGGAATCTCGAATCACGATAAAATAGTGTGTGCTAATTTATCGGACATTTGATTTTAATGTTCCATATTCAATGCTATTGAACTGATTATTTATATCATTCAAGTACGATTTTAGTGTGAAGCGCGAGCGAAACTATAAATCTTGCATGATGACCTGAAAGATTAATGTTAGTGACTACTATAGTGTTTTGTATGATGACCTGAAAATGTTATATTAGTGACTACTATTTTCTGGAGCTAACAGTGCCTGGATAAGATTTTTTATTTCTTTTAATTTGAAGATTGAAAAATGTTGTTTTGGAAAATTTCACAACTTGAAGACAATGTTATGACAGCATTAGATACAATTTTACTACACACATTTCTTATTTTTCAAAATTTCTGAGAGGGGGGCAACGGTTCTATCCCCCACCCCCATTGGTGCCGCCACTGGTTAGATGCTAATGTTGCTGGCTTTCAATAATTGTGGTTAATCGGATTATGGGAAATGGAACTTCGCGGAATTCGTAAATAACCACTTTAATTTACAGATTTTATAATATATTTATGCAAACGAATGTTCATGCATTAAGCATAAATTACATGTACAACCTCTCATATTTATATGATTTGTTCTATACTTATACTTTGCGACTTGTCAATGTTTAAAACTCATCTACACCCGAATAATGAAAGAATTGTAGAATGGGTATTGAAATCCATGCAATCTGATTGGTCAATCTTATTGTATTTTCATTTAAAATATATTTTGGCATTGAATATTCATTCACAAGTAAAATAGAAATAATAACAATTATAAATACTTCGTTGTCAACCCAAAAAAGGAGATTTGTATTTTCAATGGGGAGCTTATAACTTATTCAAATCCTTGACCCTAAATAGACTGGGCTATTTCGACGCCTAAGACGCCTTATGATCTCGGCCGTCGATCGTGCGATCGCGACGAAAATTTGCACGCGCGTTACCCTTGGCATTTATCTACAAAACTATAATATCGAATTCTGCGAAAAATCTCATTGCTCATCAATTATGCTAATTTATGCGTAAAATCATGTTTGCTAAAATTAATAAAATAATGCCCCAAAATGCATTTTTGTTTGTTTCCCATACTCAATATAGGCATCTGATCACATTACCTTTTCAAAAATTTCAACATCACATTTATGTTCTTATGTATTCTAGTGTTTTCTTAAATTATTATGTATTTCTTTGTTTTTCGACTCTTATCAATAGAAATTCTCGGGGACTTTATTTTGGCCATAAACAAGATAAAATTAATTGATTTTCAGCAGTAAAAGGAAAAATAATGATACATTTAATTAATTTTGGCTAAAAACACTATTTGCATTGGATTTGTTCACAAATTCACGTTTTTGAGTAATTTTGGTCTGCATTCACATACGAGATGTTGCGTAATTTAAAAACCGCCTACTCGGGGGTCACAATTTTGGTCTCAAAAGTTGCACGAGACTCGAACGTAAAAAGTCAGCGAGCGACGCGGTCAAAAAATCACGAGCGGCGGATTTATCGTGGAAAATGTCAAGGGAGCAGAATGAGCCCCCACGTCTTCTTTGATTAAATTCTTTTATACGAAACAAAGGTTACGGTACCTTTGAAAGACATACATACTATATTCAAGGAGACATTGATTCCTTGAAAAAAATAAACTGTATGCTTGACAGGGCACTGAGAACTTTTTTAAAGGGGGTTCTGGTTTAAATTTGACACGCAAAAAAGTGTTTTCACCAAGATATGACGCTTTTTTTGACTGCTACAAAATTAAGGTAAAATTGTTCAAAATTAGCTATTCAATTTACGTAACGGTTTTCCAGGGGGTGCCGCCTATGATAAATAATACATTCAGTACCCCCCCCCCCACACACACACACACACACCCGGGAATATTGGCCATGGTGCTTGACAGGATAATATTAATTCTTACACGAAAATGTTCATGCCTTTCAAAATAGCACACAGTGAAAGGATTTGAATAAAGTACACGCTCTCCGATAAATAATGCAAAGCTCCTTGCTAGGGTTGACGTGTTGTATAAGATTTATTTTTTTCTTACTTAAGAAGGAATATTCAACGCTAAAAGAAAACAAATTCAAATGAAAATAAAAAAAAACTGAGTAAATTAATGCTTTGTAAATGGATTTTGAAAGCATTATTCGAAAGTTAGGGCAAAGATAATTAAAAAGGTTAAGAGGACGTCTGCTGATTAGCAAGATAGTCTGATTGCCAATATTTCCCATTTTCTGCCTCTTGGCGCAAGCTTTTTGGGTGACACGACATTTGCTCTAGCGACACTTGCTCCGGTCTCAATATCTCAGAGGGCATAGGATTTGAGTTCGGATTGTAATAGAGTTTTTGGTTCAGTGTAATGTAAAGATTAGCAATAAATTTTATATAGTTTTTTTTTTTGAGGTTGAATTTTATGTTTCGCTTAATGTGCACATTTCGATTGGAACAATCGTCACGAGAGCAAATAACATGAAACCTATGTTTGAACCTCTGACAAAAAATGTTCCGTGGTGGCTCAACACTCTAAAAGCAAATCAGTCAAAAATGACTACTGAATAGGGTCAGCTCGATGCAACTGTTATTCTTGTCATATTAGACTATTTTCTGGTCGTATTCTACTAGAACAGAGTCATTTATGACCAGAATATATGTCAGAAATGTGACTATCAGTGATTGTCACATCAGTTGCACTCAGCTGACTACTGGTCTAGTCAATTTGACTGACCTGTTTTAAGCGTGAAGCATGAACAAAACTTTTTAATGGCATTTGAAACATTGGACTTTAGGTAATCTACCGCCCTTTCACACGGTAAAAAACCAAGCTAGAACATGATTAGAATCATGTAAGCTATGATGATTCATGATTCACGTGTGAAAAGGTCCCTACTGACATCACAATATAGACACCAAAATTTGAAGAAGAAAAAAAAATGGATTTTTTTTTAACTGTCCCTTTTTCGATGCGCACTGTATACATCTGGAATATTTCAGATCATAAAACGTAGCTACAGCAATCCTTACACATGAATATATCTTTTTCCTGTATATGGACTACATAAACTGGTCTTTGAACAATCTATCTTGCTTGGAATACTGCATAAGGTGACCTATAACACAAAGCTTAGCACTGATCGTAGAACATTTATTTACGATTGATTGCATAGACTACAATGTACAACTGATCTTGAAAATTTATAAGCAAGCGTACGATTAATTGCTTACTTCCGTGTTACGGGACCCTGCGTAGATATAGGCAAATTATTCAATAATACTTTCAAACATCCCGTTCGCATGCAGTGCACATCAAAGCTAAATTCAGTTTACATTTCTACTCACATGCATGATCCTCTTGACGATATACCTACAGCTGAAGTGAGATCATCATTTCAAATGAAGCGATCTTCGTTTGTCTCTACTCCATTCTGAAATTGACATTCAAATGAAATGATGACAATATACAGGATATCAATAATAAACCTCATGTGGTAGATGGGACAGAAAAACGTGATATTGATTATTGTAATGAATTTTAATGAAGGAACATAAAATTAAGAAGAAGAGTTGATGATAGTAAAGGTAATAAAATAATATTAACAATGATGTTAATATGTACACTGACATCCATTTAGCGATGTCTAGACGTACATGTAATATATCCTGAGGGGAGCTGCCTTGATGGTTGATAATGAATATTTGCATAAAATGATTGTTATGCTTATGAAGGTTGATAATAAATATTTGCATATAATGCTTGTTATGCTAATAAAGGTTGATAATAAAAATTGGCAAAAAATGCTGGTTATGTTTATGAAGGTAGATAATAAAAAAATGCATAAATGCTTGTTATACTTATGAAGGTGGATAATACAAATTTGCATAAAATGCTTGTTGTGCTTATAAAGGTTGATCATAAAAATTTGCATAAAATTCCTGTTGTGCTTTTGAAGATTGATGATAAAGATTTGTAGAGTCATGCGACTGTATGATTTTTCAACAAAATCAATTAAATCTAAATTTTGCATCAAATCAGAACATCGCCCGTATTATAGATAGTTTATCAAATCGATAGTCGACTTTCCCGCAATTTCTTCCTCATTATTACATTTAGGATTACGATTACTGTATTATGAGTCTTGCATGAATTGTATTTATAATGATTTTTTTATTGATTTGCGCAACAACAATTCAATATGCTCAAAGGCGGCAGCTCCTTTTCCCCCTCTTTTCACGGATGCCACCCCACGAAGAGTGCATTAAACTTTGAAAGTATTGTGTTGCTCGACAACCATTCAAAACACATGAAAGGTGCTGTTGCCACCACGACAAAAATGTTTGTTGATATACAGCGTGTCCTACAAAAATGCAACTCGCACTTTAATTGGGTGTAATGTCTAGGCTATAACATTAAATTGTATACCTTTTTGCAGCCGTAAACTACAATTGATTTCCCAGAACTGGATTAAATTTCACGTGATATGGTCTAACAATCACAAAGATGTAAGCATCTTTCATATTAGCTCTCCAATTTGCAATGAAATATGGTCAGTGGTTCGAATGCCTTGAATACAACATGCAGACTGGTTGTATACAAGTATACGTAATTTCTATTTTCTATTCCTTCAATCGTGTGAATCATTAATTATCCTAAATTCCCAAACCAACTTTATCTGGCTTCTTTTTCAGGCACAGGGTATATCGGTTATAGTTTTGATGGTTTGTAGGTGAAGAAGTTTCTTATTAAACCGATTCACATGCCTCCGACTAACATGAATTTAATCAATCGAAAACTACCGTTGTTTTGCTTATGAAGGTTGACCATAAGAAATGCTGGTCATGCTTATTAATGTTGATAATGAAAAAAATTGCATAACATGCTTGTTGTGCTTATTAGTAGAGCGGATTAGCCGAACAATTGTGCAAATTATGACTAAAGCATGAAACTTTCACAAGTATTAGTATATGCCGTAAGATTTATTTTAAAGATGGGAGGTAAATTTAAAAAGGCCATTTTCGGCCGTTGCCATGACAACGGAATAATTTCTTAAAAATGACATGCATTCCCATGTAAATGGTAAAAAAAACATGATATAGATGAATAAAATGATAATTTTCATGCTTCCAGTTGAATATATAGAAAATTTGGAAACATTCAAAATCAACTAGATAGTTCCAATTGGTCCGTTGCCATGGCAACGGCTTGTTTTTCCCCAGAAACATAAAAAATTTGATTAAAAAAACGTTGTAGAATATGATTTATCTTTAATTTCCCCTAATTTTACAGTGTTAAACAAAGATATTTTGGTTGCTAGATGTATAAATCATATCTCAAGCCATTGCCATGGCAACCAAATAACAACTGATTTACAAAAATAACATGGTTGTCAAGACAATGGGCAGGTGGAAAAATCAACTGGAAATGACTTAATCTGTATGCTTTAGTTTTGACCCCCTCATTTCAACCAAAAATACAGAAAGTGTTCTGCAGGAGTTCTTTATAAAGATAAAACTTTATGTTGCATTGGTAATGCTTGAATTAAATTAAAAAAACAATGTTGCAAAGATCCCGTTGCCATGGCAACAGCTTATTTCCCTCTAGAAAAGTAAAAATATTGATAAAAATGTAGAATACATGTATGATCATCAGTCCATTTTCAATCATTTTTTAGGTACTAATCGGGATGTGCTTGTGACTAAATTTATAAATATAACTTCTTAAGTCATTGCCATGGCAACCAGATAACATCTAATTAAAAACAACAACACGGCTGACAGGGATATGGAAAGGTGAAAAGTACAATGAAAATTAACTTATATGTACATGCATAAGGTTTGACCTACTCAATTAATTTAGGGGAAATAATACAGTGAGTGTTCTGCATGAACTAATTGGAATGATACAGATTGATGTTGCCTTGGTAATACTTGAATTAAATAAAAAGAAACAATGTTGCAAAGAACCCGTTGCCATGGCAACAGCTTATTTCCCTCTAGAAAGGTAAAAATATTGATAAAAATGTAGAATACATGTATGATCATCATTCCATTTTCAATCATTTTTTAGGTACTAATCGGGATATGCTTGTGACTAAATTTATTAATATGACATCATATGTCATTGCCATGGCAACCAGATAACATCTAATTAAAAACAACAACAACAGGGATGACAAGGTTATGGAAAGGTGAAAAGTACAATAAAAATTAACTTATATGTACATGCATAAGGTTTGACCTATTCAATTGATTTAGACATGTTAGAGTGAGTGTTCTGCATGAACTAATTGGAATGATACAGATTGATGTTGCCTTGGTAATACTTGAATTAAATAAAAAGAAACAATGTTGCAAAGAACCCGTTGCCATGGCAACAGCTTATTTCCCTCTAGAAAGGTAAAAAAATTGATAAAAATGTAGAATACATGTATGATCATTATTCCATTTTCGATAATTTTTTAAGTACTAATCGAGATATGTTTGTGACTAAACTTATAAATATAACATCTTAAGTCATTGCCATGGCAACCAGATAACATCTTATTCAAAAAAAGAAACAACAGGGATTACAACATTATGGATAGGTGAAAAGTACAATAAAAATCAACTTATGTATACATGCATAAGGTTTTACCTACTCAATTTATTTATATTGGGGAAATAATACAGTGAGTGTTCTGCATGAACTAATTGGAATTATACAGATTGATGTTGCCTTGGTAATACTTGAATTCAGGGATAAAGATCAATGTTGCAAATGGCCTGCTGCCATAGCAACGGATCATTTAGTACCAATTTTTATTAAAAAGGACTAAAGAATCTTATTTTTCTTGCATTTCCCCTAATCTTAGTGTGTTAAACATCGATATGTTTGATGCAAAATGTTTAAATAACATCTAAAGCTATTGACATGACAACCAAATAATATCTAATTTACAAAAATATCAATTAGGATGACAATATCATGGACAGGTGGAAAATACAATATAACTCAATGTGTGAAAGGTTTGGCCAGTCATTTAATTTTGGACAAAAAATTTACTAAGTATTCTGCATGAGTTCATTAGTAATAAATTGATGTTGCCAGAGTAATACTTCAATTTAATGATAAATATTAGTAATTCAAATGTTCCCCTCCCCCCAGAAAAGTATCAGCAGCTTTGATAAACAAAAACATGGTAAAATCTGGGGGGCGTTTCATGAAAGGACTTGTCGGACGTTTTATCCGACAAGTCCCATTTTTTCCGACAGTTACTAAAGCAACCGTACCTCTCAGCCAATCAACATCAGAGAAAGATGTCAGATCAGACAACTTGTCGGATGAAAATGTTGATGAAACACTCCCCTGATTTTTCTTTCATTTCACCTAATTTTAGGGTGCTAAGCATATATATGCTTGTTGTTAATATGTAGATAACATCTTCAGCCATTGAGATTAAGATGTAATTTATAAATACAAAAAATTACACTGTTTAAATGATAATGGTCAGGTGGAATGTAATATAAAATTTTACTTAATCTACATAATGTTCGAACAGTCATTAAGTTTTGAACAAAAATTACAGTGAGTGCTCTGCATGAGTACAATAGCATGATAAAACTGATGCTGCCTTGGTAATGGTTGAACTTAATGATATCAATGTTTGCAAGTGTGTGTTCAGTTGCCATGGCAACGGATCATTTTTCTTCCAGAAAAGACCATCTTTGATTAAAAAAAATACCTAGTAGAATGTTATATTTCATTTATTTTTTACTAAAGTTAGGGTGCCAAAGATACGCGTACATTTTTGTTGTTAAATGTATAACATATTGAGGCATCAATATTGCGATAACATAATATTTAATTTACCCAAAAACTACAGCTGACAAAATAATGGACAGACGGAAAATACAATAAAATTAAACAAGATTGGACCTGCTCTCTTACATGTAATTTTGAACAAGAGTTCAATTAAGTGTTATGCATTGTTTCATTAGGTTCACAAAAATACTTATGTTTTGGTAATACTTGAACATAAAGATGAATATCAATGTTGCAAATGGCTCCAGGAAAGTACAAATTTTAATGATTTTTTTTTCTTTTTTCCCCTTTTAGGGGGGTGCTGAACATAAAAATGCTAAATGATAAGCACAATCTTGTTTCATTATACATGGCATCGAAATAAGACCTACAAAAATCGTATCAGAGTTTTGTGGGCTCAAATAAATGCCCGAAACTCGATGCTGGATAATTTCGTTCAAAGTATTCGCAGGCGGCCATTTTGAAGAAAGCGTTTTGGGGTGATATTTGTTTTAAAACTGTTCATCATATCAATATATAAGGGGATTATAGGGGTTGATAACTCAAAATCTTAGGTCTATGTAAGGAGTCGACATGGTCTTGATATCCAAATGAAGGTAAATCCAGTAAATCATCTTTTACATGGAGATCATTGAAATCATGCCTTGTCTGACTGTTTTAGCATACTTGGCTTGAAATATGATAGCAAAGCACTATTAAGCATCATCTGCCAGGATACGCCTATTTCCTGCATATAAATATCAGAAAATTGTTACTTTTTGAAAATTCCCATCATTTTTTTTAATTCCTGAAAATTGCCAAAAATTTAAAAAATTCCCACAAAAGTCAAATTTATTCCCATGGAAAGTTTCCATCAAGAAAATTCCCAGTAATTTAGCAACCCTTCTCCCCCCAAAAAAAAAATCATTACTAAAAAAAATAAAGAGAATGTGAAAGAGAGATGGATGAAATATTATTTGACGAATAATGTACCCAAAATGAAAAAAAAAAATTTTGCTGTCGCTGGCTCGGTGAGAACATTTTAAAGTAAATTTTGCTCGATAGGTCATATCTGGCCCCCTCAAAATTACACTGCTGATTTTGACGAAGACAAGTTTGTAATAATGTGATAATTTTTAAGTAACGTATGAATCTATTCAATACGAAGTTTAATCTATTCACCTGTTATTTTACATGAAAAGTAGACTGGTCAAATACAATAAAAAATACCCTTATTGGTTGAAAGGTTAAAAATAATTTAAGCACTCAAGGGTGTTCCAAGATGGTGCCCTCACTGGCTGCCGTGAGCTAAAAATCCACAATTTATCAATTACTTGATAAAATGGCTTTAATTTGGCTTCTATTCATTGGTTTTAAGGACCAAGTAGTACATTTGGTCAAATACAGTGACAGCCAGTGGTTTGGAATGTCCAAAAATCCAAGATGGCTTCGATAAATTGAATCTAGAATGGTTGCTGGCTGATACCTAAAGCGTACATAGCGCATTTCATATTGGCCTACATGATGATATATTGGTGTCATAAATCATTGGTTTCAAGAGTCTAACAATATTAGGACAAGTTACAATGACAGTCAGGTGTGTTTGAAAATCCAGTATGGCTTCCAAAAACTATTCTGAAACGGTTGCTGATACTTGAAAATGGAATAGCTCCTTTTATATTCACTTGTGAGATTTTGGCGTTGAAACCATAGCTTCAAGAGTCAAATAATAAATTAGGATATACAGAGTGAGTCAGAAAAATGTCCCACTTTTGTAAAGTTGAATTGTTTAAAATATGAATATTTAATCATTAGTTTCATGATATGTCTTGATAGAGGTATCCTCCAAGTACATTCAGGTACCATTTTCATTTGATCCCCTGCACGCATGACTGAACAGCGGACAATCTTTAGAAGACTGTCAGATCTCACTTGCGCCAAGTTACAGGGTGGGGAATAAAACACTCTTTTGAACAAAGACAGTCCGACAGACTGAAACACACACACACCAACACACATACACGCACACACAAACCAAACATGCACACGCACTGGCAGACCCACTCAAACATGCACACACAAGCACACAGACACACAAACACACAATTACTGCAAACGTCGGTGAAAAACACAAACAACTGCTGGGACACCGAACATCTGGGTAACGTCGGCGAAACTCTTGTAAAACAACTGCTACACTCTGAGTCCTTGCATACTCGGTGACCATAAATGACCTGTGTTGTGATGTAAATTGAGGACGAACCATGATTCGTGTACTTTTGCTACTGTAAAAAGATGCTCAAGTGACTACTGCCAAATCAGGCGAGCCCTTTTATAGGCAAGTGCAACAAAAGCACAGACATCCATTGTAAATTTTCATTGTAAACCAACAAAAGACATAAGCAGCATATTGGATTTATGTGCACTTGATGATGATGACGAAGATCAAGATCAAGATGATGACAATGAGGATGATGATGATGATATGATGGTGGTAGTGAATGTGTTTTAAGGGGAAAGATTGTCGGGAATTGCCACTTAAACATTCAGCGATCTTGCTAAAAATCAATGCTTAATCAGAAAAGAGAAAATTATGAACCATGCAGTTATTACCATGTGTGTTGTGTGTGTTGATGTGTTTGTGGGTGTGTGTGAGCATGCCAGTCTGTCTGTCTGACTGTCTTTGTCTAAAGCACTGTTTTATTTCCCACCCTGTAACTTGGCGCAAGTGAGATCTGACAGTCTTCTAAAGATTGTCCGCTGTTCAGACCTGCGTGCAGGGGATCAAATGAAATTGGTACCTGGATGTACTTGTAGGATACCTCTATCAAGACATATCATGAAACTAATGATTAAATATTCATATTTTAAACATTTCAACTTAACAAAAGTGTGACATTTTTTCTGACTCACTCTGTAGTTTGTTCAATATCTGTCTGGGGAATATGATTTGTTATTTCAAGGGTCAATGCATAAGGACAAGCTACACGGACAGTCAGTGGTCTAGTATGTCCACATTTCCAAGATGGCTTACAAAAAAAGTTTTGTAAAACCATGTCTAATGTTACAAATAAACATTGGTTGTTCAATATCTGTCTGGGGAATATTATTCTGCTGTCTAAACCATAGTTTAAAGGGTCGTGTAATGCATTAAGACAAGTTACAAGGACAGTCATTGGTCTGGTATGTAAAAAAACGCAAGGTGACTTACAAAAATGGGGTCTAAAATTGACCGTTTTTAATTAAATTTGACGTAGCTCATTCTATATCCGCCTGTGAGATGTGATTCTGGTGTCTAAACCATAGTTACAAGAATCAAATAATAAATTAGGACATAGTTTGTTCAATATCTGTCTGGGAATATGATTTTGATGTCTCAACCATTATCATAAAACCATTTTTTAATGCATTAGAACAAGTTGCAAGGACAATCAATGGAATGATATGTTTAAAATCCAAGATGGCCTCCAAAATGGTGTCTAAATTGGCTGTTGTTCCTTCAAAATGGACATATAGTTCATTAATAATACACATTGGGGATATGATTTTGGGGTCTACACAAGTGTTTCAAGGGTCAACTAATACTGTACATTGTGTCCAGTTGAATAGACAGTCAGGCGTCAATATTGTGTCCAAAATTTCAAAGATTGTTTGAAAATGGGGGTTTAATGTTACTTAAAAGTTGACATAGTACATTAAAATACACGTTGGGATGTTGTTTTGGTGTCTACACTAGGATTTCAAGGATCAAATGATACGTTGGGACTGGTTACAATGATGTATAATTGTCCATTTTGCCTGAAAATCCAAGATGGTTTCCATAGACTCTAAAATGGCGACTGTTACTTTGAAGTGGATATGATATCCACTTGTGAGAATCTACATGTACCTTGGATTTTAGACAAAATTCAAAACTAACCATCCGTGTTACTTGTCCTAATGTAATAGTGGACCCTTCATACCACAGTGTAGACACCAAAATTGTTTCTTACAGGTTTTATGAACTCTGATAATTTTTGAGTGATAGAAGTCATTTTGGATGCCATTTCGGAAAAACCCTCTTGGATTTTTAGGCAAAATGGACAACTATATTTTATTGTAACGAGTCTAAACGTATCTTTTAAAACTTGAAACCAAAGTGTGAACACCAAAATCAGATTTCCTAGGTGGATTTAAATGAACTATGTCAATTTTTAAGCAACAGGCTCCAATTCAATAGACTCCGATTGTTTGAAGCCATCTTGGATGTTGGAACATACTGGATTACTGACTGTCCTTGTGTCCTTGTAACTTGTTCCAATGTACATGATGTATTTACTAACTTTTAAAACCATGATTTAGATATCAAAATAATATGCACTTGGCAGATATTACACGAAATATGTCCATTTGTTAGTAACAGGGGCTATTCTATATTCCATTTTGGAAGCCACCTTGGATTTTTGGACATACTTGACCACTAACTGTTCTTGTAAGTTGTCCTTATGTATAATTTGACACATTTCACTATGGCATAAACTTATTCCAGGATATTAAACAAACTACGTTTTTTAATGCAGCAACAACAATTTTAGACTCCATTTTCAAAGCCATCTTGGATTTCTTTTAAAATACAGGACAACTGACTGTCCGTGTAACTTGTCATAATGTATTACTTGACCATTGAATTCATGGTCTAGACACGAAATCATATAATTATCCCAGACGTATATGAAATGAGCTATGTCCATTTATATATTAACAGCCATTTCAAACTCCATTTTTGGAAGCCGTCTCAAGGTCTTGGACACATCAGACCACTACAGTTTTTCTAATCAAATCTGGTACTTTTCTTGGGAAAATGAGCAGTTGCTATGGCAACAGATCATTTGCAACGTTGATATTTATCATTGAATTCAAGTATTACCAAGGCATCATCTATGTTTATCATTCTAATTAGTTCATGTAGAACACTCATTGTATTGTTTCCCCTAGATTGAGGTCAAATCTTATGCATGCACATTAAGTGAATTTGTCCATAGTCTCCATACCCTTTTCATCCATTTTGTTTTTGAAAAAATAGATGTTATCTGGTTGTCATGGCAATGGCTTAAGATGTTATATTTATAAATCTAGTCGCAAACATATGTTGATCAGTACCTTAAAATAATTGAAAATGGAAAGATGATGATACATGTCTGTATTCTACATTCTTATCAATATTTTCTACAGGGAAATAAGCTGTTACCATGGCAACGAGCCCTTTGCAACATTTTAAAAACCTTGTCATCCCTGTCGTTGTTGTTTTTAATTAGATGTTATCTGGTTGCCATGGCAATGACTTAAGATGTTTTATGTATATATAAATTTAGTCACAAACATATCTCGATTACTACCTTAATATTATTGAAAATGGAATGATGATCATACATGTATTCTACGTTTTTATCAATATTTTTACCTTTCTAGAGGGAAATAAGCTGTTGCCATGGCAACGGGTTCTTTGCAACATTGTTTCTTTTTATTTAATTCAAGTATTACCAAGGCAACATCAATCTGTATCATTCCAATTAGTTCATGCAGAACACTCACTGTATTATTTCCCCTAAATTAATTGAGTAGGTCAAGCCTTATGCATAAAAGTTATTTTCATTGTATTTTTCACCTATCCATAACCTTGTCATCCCTGTTTTGTTGTTTTTAATTAGATGTTATCTGGTTGCCATGGCAATGACTTAAGATGTTTTATATATATATATAAATTTAGTCACAAACATATCTCGATTAGTACCTTAAAATTATTGAAAATGGAATGATGATCATACATGTATTCTACATTTTTATCAATATTTTTACCTTTCTAGAGGGAAATAAGCTGTTGCCATGGCAACGGGTTCTTTGCAACATTGTTTCTTTTTATTTAATTCAAGTATTACCAAGGCAACATCAATATGTATCATTCCAATTAGTTCATGCAGAACACTCACTGTATTATTTCCCCTAAATTAATTGAGTAGGTCAAACCTTATGCATGTACATATAAGTTAATTTTCATTGTACTTTTCACCTTTCCATAAGCTTGTCATCCCTGTTGTTGTTGTTGTTTTTAATTAGATGTTATCTGGTTGTCATGGCAATGACTTAAGATGTTATATTGATAAATTTAGTCACTAGCATATCCCGATTAGTACCTCAAAAATGATTGAAAATGGACTGATGATCATACATGTATTCTACATATTTATTTTTACTTTTCTAGAGGGAACTAAGCTGTTGCCATGGCAACGGGATCTTTGCAACATTGTTTTTTTTTTAATTCAAGCATTACCGAGGGAACAAAGCTTTATCTTTATAAAGAACTCCTGCAGAACACTTTCTGTTTTTTGGTTCAAATGAGGGGGGTCAAAACTAAAGCCTACAGATTAAGTCTATTCCAGTTGATTTTTCTACCTGCCCATTGTCTTGTCTACCATGTTATTTTTGTAAATCAGTTGTTATTTAGTTGCCATGGAAATGGCTTGAGATCTGATTTATACATCTAGCAACCAAAATATCTTTGTTTAACACTGTAAAATTAGGGGAAATCAAAGATTTTTTTTTGCCTCCAATTAGAGGATTTATTTACACCATCGCAACATAACACATTATAAAAATGAAACATACATGTGATGACATGACATTTAAAGAAATCATATCGATACAAAACAATTACATAGTTGTGCAATCATCCATAATCTTACATGACATATTGAAGACATTAGTGAAAACAAAAGATTTACTGAGTTTCATACGTATTTGGTAATTTCTCTTGGTAAATAAACATATCCTTTTCTGTACCGAGCTTTCATTTCTACTCTACTTTCTATTTCTCTTAAGAATATAAATTTCAGATTGTCTCTCTTTTCTTTTCCGGATATGTTTCTTGAAACAATGACTTTGTGAATGCACCAAAGTGCAATGGTCAGAAGTAAAACCAAATTTTCGTCTACTTCATGTTTAAACAGAATTTTGTAATTGATTTCTAAATCTTCATGAAATAATTTTTTAGTCAGTTCTTTCAAATATTCAAAAAATGATTTATTCAAATCACAAGAAATGAAAGCGTGGTGGATATCTTCCTCCGTTCCACAATGCGAACATAGATTGTCATTCACTAAACCCCATTTGTGTAGGTTTCTTCTCACAGGTAATAGATTATAAAGAAGTTAAAAATTAAATTCGCGTAACTTGCACTCTTGAACTTGAGCAACTTTCCAATCGAAATAAGTTCCTATCTTATTTTCCCAGTAAATACAACAAGTATTGGTGTGCATGTGATCGGGACAAAGTAGTATATATAAGAATTTGCTGCTACATTCACTGATATGTTTTTCATTATCTCCAATGATCAAAAGTGGTATTTGTAAATGTGGAGCTAATTGCTTTGGCTGAGTAAAGGTAGTCGAAATGCTCCAGATTTTGGGTATCGATTTCCTTAATTTAGAGTAATCATACATTACATTACATCTTTCTTTTCTAGTTTTAAGCCTTAAAGCAATGTTTTCTGTGGAGAGAAAATTTCCATCACAAATTACATCCTTTAGAAAGGTTAGACCACTTTCATGCCATCCTCTAAAAAATAGAGTGTTTTTGTTGAATGTAATATTTTCGTTATACCAAAGAATTTGTTTCAGCTTGTTACTTCCCGCTGCATATGTGTCCTTTAGAGTAGTGCTTGACCTGATTCTCAACCAAGCTTGTGAAATTTGTCCGTAAAATAGCGGTACACGATTCTTTCTAACATGTGATACGATATTGTCATTATAATTGCAATTCAATAAAAGAGTGATACCTCCCAGTTGATCAAACCAGTAATGAGTCATCTCTTTCCACATTCCTGGGTTCTCATTGAACAATCGGCCTAACCATTTCAATCTAAAACTAAATTCTTGTCTTTGAATATTTACCATTCTTATTCCCCCATCTGAGTAATCATTTGCTAGAGTATCTCTTTTCACTTTTTCTACAACAGAATTCCAAATGAAGTTATACACAATTTTATTTAGTCTTTTTAAAAACATCTTAGGGATGCAGTCTACAATGGTGGAATTAATTATTTGGCTGAGAGCCAGTGACTTCAGTACTGTAACTTTACCAAATATAGTTGAATTTCTTTTCTTCCAACTAGAAAGTGTTTTCTTCAATTTATTTAATTTGTTATCCCATTCGGTGTTAAGTGCTAGATTATTGTCTGAATTAATAAAGTGCCCTAAATATTTTGCAGGTTTTTCGCTCCAATGCAGATTGTAAGATTTAATGTCCCAGCGTTTACTGGTGTCACCTATCCACATCATTACGGTTATCTCTTTATTGAGTTTAGGGCAAGCAAGTTTACCAAAAGTATTCAATTCCTTTAGAATTTCTTTTAAGGACTTGCACGAAAAATAATGTGTCGTCCGCATATTGTACTAAATTTAATCTAACATTATAATTATCGATTTGTATAGGTTTGATTGCATGGCTATTCATAATCTTATTTGCCATAGATTCGACCGATAAAACAAATAACAGTAGGGGAAATTAAAGATAAATCATATTCTACAACGTTTTTTAATCAAAATTTTTATGTTTCTGGGGAAAAACAAGCCGTTGCCATGGCAACGGACCAATTGGAACTATCTTGTTGATGTTGAATGTTTCTATATTTTCTATATATTCAATTAGAAGCTTGAAAATTATCATTTTATTCATCTATATCATGTTTATTTACCATTTACATGGGAATGCATGTCATTTTTGAGAAATTATTCCGTTGCCATGACAACGGCCGAAAATGGCATTTTTAAATTTACCTCCCATCTTTAAAATAAATCTCACGGCATATACTAATACTTGTGAAAGTTTCATGCTTTAGTCAAATTTTGCACAATTCTTGTGATTTTTGGAGCTTATCCGCTCTACTATATGAAGGTTGATAATAAAAAATTGCATAAAATCCTGGTTATGCTTATAAAAGTTGATAATAAAAATGTGCATAAAATGCGTATCATGCTTATAAAGGTTGATAATAAAAATTTGCATAAAATCCTGGTCATGCTTATGAAGGTTGATAATAAAGATTTGTAGAGTCATGCGACTGTAAAAATCAATTCATCTAAATTGTGCATCAAATCAGAACATCGGCTGTATTATAAACTGTTTATCAAATCGATAGTCGAGTTTCCCGCCATTTCTTCCTCGTGATATTTAGGATTACGATTACTAGTAATATGAGTCTTGCATGTATTGCATTATTAAAGATTTGTTTTATTGTTTTGCAAAACAGAATTCAATATGCTCAAAGGTGGAAGCTCCTCTTTTCCCTCTTTTTACCGATGCCACCCCACGAAGAGTGCATTAAACTTTGAAAGTATTGTGTTGCTCGACAACCATTCAAAATACATGAAGGTGCTGAACTGTTGCCACCCCGATGAAAAATGTTTGTTGATATACAGCGTGTCCCACAAAAATGCTTTGAATATTCCTTTTTTAGACAAGAAAATTTTTTTCAAACCGAAGTATGGGGGAGCGTGTTTTTGCATTGACGCCCAATGGCGACAATGCATTGTTCTTGTTCCATATTCCTATTCCGTAATCTTCTTCTTCTTCTTCCACCAAAATCCCATTTGTTTAACACATGGTTTTGTTAGCTCTACCCTGGCTCCGTCCTTCATCCAAATTCAACCAAATTTGGTAGACATGTTGCCCAGCATCCCTAGTTGTGCCTCTCGTCTTCCATTTTCCAAAATCACTCATGCATGACCATCCAGGCGCCATTTTGTCAATTTCAAGTCCATTTGCATACCATTCTTCATTCTTTCATATCTCGGTTATCCTGCATGCTAAAGACTTCTAACAAATTGCTATAGATAGTCCAAGAGTTGCTCCGTCATCTGCGACGCATAACTTGACCTTCAAAATGCCATCTTCATGCCTTAAATTCAAATCCGAAATAGCCTTCCTTCAAAAACTTCATATTTATTAAAATGTAAAGTCAAAAAATCGTATAATGGCCATAATTTTCTTGTTTTTATTCATTTCGAGCTCATATATTCAGGAGTTGATTACAGTACCATATCATACATACTACTCAGTTTTCACGCATCACTAATTTTTCGTCATTGAAATAGCCCCCTTTAAAATTTCAAAAACACTTACCTTTGAATGCTCCTCATTGCGTCATGCATGGCCAAACCCGTACCCTTTCTTGGATTTAGGGTCTTCAAGATATGCCCTTTCATGCCATTTAAAAAAATATATACCTTACAACTGACGAAATATCTGAAAAATGCTCCCGAAAATCAGCAAAATACCCCAAAAGGCACTTTAATGCCAGCACAACTTCAACTTGCTCTTATTTCCTTATTATTGAAGCTTATTCTTTCTAACTTGGCAGATCTGAGTATTGACATATACTTCAACAGTTCGTTAATGTTTTGTAACAGAAACTAACAAATTGCCGACGTCAGCTTCAAATTATTGTGCAAAACCTTCATTTTTAATGTCTTTCTTTATATGGCATTTACTTCCGGTCTATTGCCTGCGCACAAATAAAAGTGGTATCAATGTCACCGCATTGGAATACTCTTTCCAGTGATACCAAATACGACATAGGTTACAACAGAAAATTTCAAGATAAGTCAATCTGAACACATGGTATACTGCTCACTATGTACACATTATCAACAACGGAATTGTACACAGTGTCTGTTGCATCGGTTTCGCGCAAAAACGAACTGAACTTACTATGGCACGCCATTTGTCCAATAAGGTGATTAACTCGGTTTATGCATGCACATCGTTCTGATATGTACTTAACACTGGGTTACGTTGATGAATTGTCAGCGAATTTGTATGCTTATTTCTATTACTCTCTCTGCGTCTTTCTCTCTCTCTCTTTCTTCAGCGGCCACATGGTCTAAAAATGGACGAAATTTGTTTGACTCGAGAATGTAATCTGCAAAAATCCAATTTGATTAACATGTAATTTTTGTTAGTCCTCTCCTGCCTCCGTTTCTCATCAAAATTCATTCTGATTTGGTAGACATACTGTCCATAATTCGGGACCATAACCTTTAGAAATAGCGCCTTCTATTGAAAAGTCTTGAAATAGTTAAATTGCCATAACTTCCTTGTTTGAATTTTTTTGGTCTCATGTTTTCAGGGTTTGCCAATTGTATCATTTCACATACTCCAACTGTGTTTTACGCATCAGTGATCATTCCTTTAAGAAAAAGCGCCCTCTAATATTTTGAGAATGTATATCATCTAGAGTTTTCTCTTGATCTCCTCCTGTTTCTTGCCCTCTATTAAGTCAGAGGCGTCAATGCATGCACATCGTTCTGAACCGATTGCAGTTCTAGTTTATCTTCAAATCGTTTTATTGTGTGCTACAAATGTTATGTTGTAGTGGTATACTGATTGGCGGGGGCTGGGATGCCCCCCTCCATCAAATAAAACAAAATCACGACCGTGAAAAAAAAAGGAAAACCCCCCAGAAAACATAGAAAGCGAAATATGATATCATTTTCTGAATATTATGTCAAAATCACAAAATTTGATATTTCAATAAAAAAGTGGAAATTTTCGCTTGCTCGCTTCACAACTTTTTAATACATTTTACCCGATCTGCCATATCTTGCTCCTTCAAAATTGATTCAATACACCATTGCCATTGAGAGACATGAATTCCTTCCTGTTTGTCTTGCCAAGAACATAATTAAGATTAGTGAAGGGTTCAATAATTCCTTAAAAATAGGATCCATGTCTATTATGGGTGCCATAACATAATTTTTTTCACATAATAAAAGGATTGGAATAATTACAAATTCTCCCAATTAATAATGCAAATCTTCTTACTTGGGTTGACAAAGTCTTCTTATCTTACTTATGAAGGGAAAGTCAAAGGTAAAAGAAGTTTAAATAAAAAACAAAATATTTCAGGTAAATACATAAGTTTGTGAATGAAATTCGACAGCATAATTCTAACATTATGGCAAAAATAATGAAAAGATTAAGTGAAAGTTTTCTGATTAGCCAAAATTCTAATCCTCAAATTTCTAATTTCTGCCATTTTGTCGCAAGCCTCTTTTTCAACACCCCCATAAAAACGGCCCGTATTCGCTCAAGCATGAACAAAATTTATATTTTCAAATGGAGATAAAATCTATTAACATCAAAATATAGATTGAATATCTTGGAAAAAATTCTTGTAGACTTTTTTAAACTGTCCCGTTTTTTATACGCACTGTAGTTTTGATGGTTTGTAGGTGAAGAAGCGGCTTATTAAACCGATTCACATGCCTCCGACTAACATGACTTTAATCAATCGAAAACTACCGTCTATCTTATCATCTTTACATTGATCTTTGCATAAAATGCTCGATATACTTATGAAGGTTGATAACGAAAATTTGCATAAAATGTTTGCTATGCTAATGATGGTTGATAATGAAAATTTGCATAAAATGCTGGTTATGCTAATGAAGGTTGATAATAAAAATTTGCATAAAATGCTGGTTATGTTAATAAAGGTTGATAATAAAAAATGCATTAAATGCTTGTTATGCTTATGAAGGTTGATAATGAAAATTTGCATAAAATACTTGTTATGCTAATGAAGGTTGATGATAGAAATTTGCATAAAATGATGGTTATGTTTATGAAAGTTGATAATAAAAAATGCATAAAATGATTGTTATGCTTATGAAGGTGGATAATGAAAATTTGCATAAAATGATTGTTATGCTTATGAAGGTTGATAATAAATATTTGCATATAATGGTTGTTATGCGTATGATGGTTGATAATGAAAATTTGCATGAAATGATTGTTATACTTATAAAGGTTGATAATAAATATTTGCATATAATGCTCGTTATGCCAATAAAGGTTGATAATAAAAATTTGCAAAAATGCCGGTTATGTTTATGAAGGTAGATAATAAAAAAGCGCATAAAATGTTTGTTATGCTTATGAAGTTTGATAATAGAAATTTGCATAAAATGCTTGTTGTGCTTATAAAGTTTGATCATTAAAATTTGCATAAAATTCCTGTTGTGCTTTTGAAGATTGATGATAAAGATTTGTAGAGTCATGCGACTGTATGATTTTTCAACAAAATCAATTAAATCTAAATTTTGCATCAAATCAGAACATCGCCCGTATTATAGATAGTTTATCAAATCGATAGTCGACTTTCCCGCAATTTCTTCCTCATTATTACATTTAGGATTACGATTACTGTATTATGAGTCTTGCATGAATTGTATTTATAATGATTTTTTTATTGATTTGCGCAACAACAATTCAATATGCTCAAAGGCGGCAGCTCCTTTTCCCCCTCTTTTCACGGATGCCACCCCACGAAGAGTGCATTAAACTTTGAAAGTATTGTGTTGCTCGACAACCATTCAAAACACATGAAAGGTGCTGTTGCCACCACGACAAAAATGTTTGTTGATATACAGCGTGTCCTACAAAAATGCAACTCGCACTTTAATTGGGTGTAATGTCTAGGCTATAACATTAAATTGTATACCTTTTTGCAGCCGTAAACTACAATTGATTTTCCAGAACTGGATTAAATTTCACGTGATATGGTCTAACAATCACAAAGATGTAAGCATCTTTCATATTAGCTCTCCAATTTGCAATGAAATATGGTCAGTGGTTCGAATGCCTTGAATACAACATGCAGACTGGTTGTATACAAGTATACGTAATTTCTATTTTCTATTCCTTCAATCGTGTGAATCATTAATTATCCTAAATTCCCAAACCAACTTTATCTGGCTTCTTTTTCAGGCACAGGGTATATCGGTTATAGTTTTGATGGTTTGTAGGTGAAGAAGTTTCTTATTAAACCGATTCACATGCCTCCGACTGAAATGAATTTAATCAATCGAAAACTACCGTTGTTTTGCTTATGAAGGTTGACCATAAGAAATGCTGGTCATGCTTATTAATGTTGATAATGAAAAAATTGCATAACATGCTTGTTGTGCTTATGAAGGTTGATAATAAAAAATGCATAAAATTCTGGTTATGCTTATAAAAGTTGATAATAAAAATGTGCATAAAATGCGTATTATGCTTATGAAGGTTGATAATAAAAATTTGTAGAGACATGCGACTGTAAGATTTTTTTATCAAAATCAATTCATCTAAATTGTGCATCAAATCAGAACATCGGCTGTATTATAAACTGTTTATCAAATCGATAGTCGAGTTTCCCGCCATTTCTTCCTCAAATTTTTTTTAGGATTACGATAATTAGTAATATGAGTCTTTCCTGTATTGCATTTGTAAAGATTTGTTTGATTGTTTTGCAAAACAAGAATTCAATATGCTCAAAGGTGGCAGCTCCTCTTTCCCCTCTTTTTGCCGATGCCACCTCACGAAGAGTGCATTAAACTTTGAAAGTATTGTGTTGCTCGACAACCATTCAAAATACATGAAAGGTGCTGAACTGTTGCCACCCCGATGAAAAATGTTTGCTGATATACAGCGTGTCCCACAAAAATGCTTTGAATATTCCTTTTTTTAGACAAGAACATTTTTTTAAACCGAATTAAGACATGACTGTAATAACTTAATCAAGATGCCAATAATGTCATAATCATTCAAGGGTTGTATCAAAATCCATTTCAAACACCTTTTCAGTAATTTACATTATATTTGTTTATTTAACACATTTTAGTATCAGTTTTAAAGTTATTTTCCTTAAAAATGGATTAGTAAATGTTTTTGCTTACTAACTGTAGGACTTTTATATCTGGATTCATTCACTGTAGAAATGCCTTATTTTGGCGTAAGTCAAAATTTACATCACTACACAGAATATCTACTGATTATCCAAGCATGACAATATAATATAAATATGGTATCAAATGATTTGGGAGCCCAATATAATGGCTATCATAACATATTTCCCTTAAATTTGGAATTGAGCAGCACTTATAGGAACGTGTACAGAGAGTTATCAATAACGTGAACACATCTTCAAGTCCATTCTTGGTCACCTGTGTGACCTAAACTATGACACATCTTGACTTTAATTACTCATAAATCTAAAAAATAGAGATTTATAACTATTTATGATGATTTTGAATGTTTCTTTTCCGTATGAAATTCACAAGAATTAATTAAAATTAAACTTTTATAATCATGCTTCAATGTGAAGTCACACACATGATTAACTTCTTTCGACCTTGTAACCAAATTTACCCTATAATATGTAAAGCGACTAGTGGAATATCGAAGGGTGGTGATCTCTAACCAACTCTCTTCACTGTCTTTATCAATTACCCACCGTAAATTGTATTTTTACAATAAATTACAATAAAACAAATTATTTGGGAATGATAGCAATCTCTATCAAATAGTGGATAATCAGATAGCTCATCAAAATTTAAGACAGGATACTAAACACATTCCAGAGAGGGCCAAAGCACTTAATTTACTAATACTTGAATATTGGAGACAGAGAGCAAAATTACTATTTAATATCATCATTGAAAGAGAAGATATAATCAAAACAAAACGAGAGGTACATGTAGTACTTTTAAAGTTAATAAGTCGAATTTCAAAACAAGTATTAGGCAGAAATCCTTTTCGGTCCATTAATATTTGGTACAAGATACCATAAGCAGCATAATACTTTTAAATCTCACCATTAAGAGCATTGGCGTCACCATCCCTTCTAATATGCCTCAGTACTTTTCTACTGAAATAGCATCATTATTGATTATTGTAAAGACTGGCTCACAAGCTCTGAGGAGCGTTTCATGAAAGGACTTGTCAGACGTTTTATCCGACAAGTCCCATTTTATCCGACAGTTACTATACTAACAGTGCCTCTTAACCAATCAGAATCAAGAAAAAATGTCAGATCTGACAACTTGTCAGACAAAAATGTTGATGAAACGATCCCCAGGTGTTAACCATCAGGTAAACCAAAATTCAAAGCTGGCAAACTTTGTTTTCAACAATATGAACAGTATTGTCAGAAAGCCACCCCTTCCCCAGGGCATGAGTAAATAAATTCCTGTTTGAACAGCATAACACTGGTAAATTTAGTTTTACGTTTGAACTTACTTTATATTCTCGATGGTCTTCCTCTAACAAAAGTATGATCACCATTTCAGTTCTGATCTTCTGTTAACTTGTCTCCAATTCTGAAAAGTGATATTAAATACAACAACAATAATGAATTACAACCCATGCGGTAGAAGTGGCAGTAAAATGAATTAGGGAATATCGATAGGTTATTAGTTTATTTAATAGACAAAATATTTCATATTCCCGCTCAATAGAAATTAACTGCGAGGACGAGATGTAACTTTCTCATTGGTTCACACCGTATAATTTGACTTGTTACGACCGTCTGAGTTTGCGGAGCGCGGATGGCAACGCCCTTTGGAGAAAACCGGGGGTGCTTTTTTCGAAAGGGTGGGTTGAGGGAGGGGAGTAAACTAAACACACCTTTTTCGGAAAAACCGGGGAGCTTTTCACGAAAGGCTGTGTTTGATATTTTTCTAAACCAGTCATTTCTATTGAAATTATTCATTAAAATAATAACAGACATATAATATTAATAGACTTTTGGTAAAGGTGCACAGACGGGAGGGAGGTTTGGGGCGCTTCTCCCCCAAAAAACAAAAAAAAAAGAAATACGAATAAAAAAGAAAGAAAACAAAGGAAAAGGGACAAAGGTGAAATATGATATTATTTTTGTGAAAAATTTTCATGTCAAAATCTGATACAAAGTTTGAGTTTTTTTTCAAAATTGAAAATGTTGATTTTTTTTCTTTCTCGCTCAAAACTTATATCAAATTTTGCCCGATGCGACATATATGACCCCTCCAAAATTTGGGCTAATTACGCCACTGATGATTAGGAGAAAAATAAGATAGCTTGCATTTTCTTGTGGTTTTGAGTAAAATTGCATTACTGAAGTAAAAATGTTGATGAAACGATCCCCAGGTGTTAACCATTAGGTAAACCAAAATTCATGAATAACGAATCAAATTCTATTGCATACATTCATTTACTATATTATTTTACACATTTTCTTTACAAAAAGTATTACAAAAAAATTGAACACATTTCTTATTAATGAAGCACGACTGAGGGTGCATACTTCAGAAATGAATTATGTAGAACACCCAATTCTAATTTTGGTTATTTTCACGAAAAAAATGACACTTCAAGTAAACCCAGTCAGTAAGTATATGCGCATGCGTGAGTGAGATGGAGTCTGAGTCAGAAACGGGATGAACTTTTCATTCACGAGAATGACATAGAGGATGATTTATGGAAATGTTTTTTTAATATTATTTCATCCAGAATCATATTCGTCGTTGCCAATTAATGAATAAAAGAATCGCGAAATTCAAAGCTGGCAAGCTTTCTAATCAACAGTATTGTCAGAAAGCCACCCCTTCCCTGAGGGCATGAGTAAATAAATTCCTGTTCGAACAGCATATCACTTGTAAATTTAGTTTTACTTTTGAACTTACTTTATATTCTCGATGGTCTACCTCCAACAAAAGTATGGTCACCATTTCAGTTGTGATCTTCTGTCGTCTTTTCTCCAATTCTGAAAAGTGATATTAAATACAACAACAACAATAATGAATTATAACCCATGCGGTCGAAGTGGCAGTAAATGAAATGGGAATATCGATAGGTTATAATTTATAGACAAAATAATTTTTCATATTCCCGATCAATAGAAATAAACTGCTGGTTCAAGATGTAACTTTCTCATTGGTTCACATCGTATAACTTGGCTTGTTACGACCATCTGCGTTTGCGGAGCGCGGATGGCAACACCCTTTGGAGAGAACCGGGGGTGCTTTTTTCGGAAGGGTGGGTTGACTGGTTGAGGGAGGGGAGTAAAATAAGCACACCTTTTTTGGAAAAACCGGGGGAGCTTTTCACGAAAGGCTGTGTTTGATAGTTTTCTAAACCAGTCATTTCTATGGAAATTATTCATCAAAATAATAACAGCAATATAATATTAATAGACTTTTGGTAAGGGTGCACAGACGGAGGGAGGTTTGGGGCGCTTCACCCCAAAAAACAAAAATATAGGACTAGTATGGGCGAGAAAATGAGTGATGTACGAAGTTCTTCCTTTTGAAGAGGCAAACTTTTTTTTCTTGTGAATATCATGTGTTATGGGGTTATTTTTTTTAATAAATAATTCAGGTTATTGTTATAGGCATTATTATTCTCAATATTATTTTTGTCGTTATATTACTGATATTATTATTATTATCAGTCAGCGTGTATAGTTGATACAGAGCCGCCGGCATACCATTTTAATCAGCATTTTAGAGATTACTTTCATATTTTTATGTTAACGGATCATTATACCGATGATTTGTACAATCAAAAGAAAAGAAGGACAGGGATGGGGGAGGGGGCTTGTCTCACTCCTAGCTGCATTGGTAATGAATTGGCAATCCCTTTAATATTAACACATCATTTAATGTTAATTTATAACAATTTAACCCGACGTATAACAACGTTGCTATGCTATGTGTGATGCGCTATACAACAAGAATTGAGCATTATTATTATTATTATTACATCTTGAATCATCACGCGTCCGATATGAGAAGACATAAGATCCCCTTTTTAAAGCTCCTGTTGTCAATGAGGCTTGTTCGTCGCCACTGACCCCCACCAATGACTATGTCTATCATAATCAGGCTTGCCCACTTGGTGCAGGACCGCTTGCTTAACAATATCACCCTCCTTATTCTAAAAAATTACCAACAATGTATTCAAAGAAACAATTTGAAAATAAGTGGTTCTTTTATAAAAAAAAAAATAATAATAATCCTTTGGTCACATTTCATATGTATCATTTACCGCTCTTCTGAATTAATCATTTCATTTAAAAATCATTCTTCTAATATAAAATAAAAAAGAAGAAACATCTTTACCTGCGAGCATCAAAGTAAAGATTGATATTCTAGTGAATTTATCTTCACTCCACTTCTTCAATCATGCAGCCACCAAGGCGAACGGAAAAGAATGAATTTCATCATAATCCTGCTGATATAATAGCAGTCAAATAATCTGGCTGCCTCTTCACTCACAGGTAGCGGTTACAGTTATGATGAGAAGTGGGTGAAGAAGTGGATAAGCAAACGGGGTCAATCCACGCCTCTGACTAACACGACGTTAACCAATCAAAATTACAGTGTAGCTCCCTATCATCATGATCATATCATTTGCATAAATTTGGGAGAGTCATGTGATTATTAGATTTGCAATCATCTAGTATCAAATAATGCAAATCAGATAACGAACATCACCAACAATATAAAATATCTATATAGCCCTAATAGTCGACTTTCGAGCCATTTCATCCACATGATTCTTTTTTATTACGGTGGCTGCTCATTTGTTACGCTGATGCCTCCCCCACGAAGTGTGCACTGACTTTGTAAAATAATGATAGCACGATACCATTCAAAATGCTTAAATGTGGCCGCTCCTTTTTTTACCGATACCACCCCCGCGAAGTGTGCATTAATTCAACAAAGTATTGTTCAGCACATAAACCACCCAGAATGCCTGAGGTTCGATAAACTTTTTTTTTACTGTTGCCACCCCGACGAAGTTTGTTGATAAACAACGTGTCCCACTAATGCTAACAAAAAATTAATTATTCACTTGTGTAAACTGGATTTTATTTTCTGCAATTGGATGGAACTATGTGATGTATTCTAACAGTCACAAAGATAGTAACATCTTTTTATTACACATCAAGAATCCTTTCCATCCAGGGTTTCTTTTTACGCATTATTTGTGATAGCAGTCAGTGAGAATTGTCCGCCGAGCTTTCCTCCAATAGACTGAGCATGTGCACTGACATACCTCCGCATTCACTGCATGGCACCATGGAACTTACAAATGATGGCCTATAAATTAGTACAGAAAAAATATTTCAATATCCAAGATTGCCAAGTCCTGAAAACAATGCAAATAATTATGATAATAGAACAGAATGAATGGATAAAGTAATTGTAGATTCTCTTATTAACATTTTCTACACATAATGTGGTTTGCTTGTGAAAAGAATACTAAAATTATAAACTTTCTAGTTCCAATGTGTTATCAGATTAAAAAATTCCACCAACAAAACAGCAAAGCCTTTTAAGATAAGAACGTGGATTCTAGACAAACAACTATTCTAAAAAAATTCACGTATATTATATATTTAGTCAAAGACAAAAAATAAAATTTTCAACAAAACGGGACGATGAATAACAAAATTATGGCATTTAAATTTTTTGTAGTATTCCGACATGCGCGGTGAATCATTTTAAAGCATGTATCCAGGCGTATGCAATGAGTGAGTTGATGGTGTTTTCTCCACACATATTTGTATATACTTTATGACATAAAATCACGTTTTCGATTTTTCTCCTGTTTCTTTACAGTAGGACTGACGACTGAATTTTTTAATATGTAAGATCATCATTGTTGAAACTTCTCTTGTTGTTACATATGTTTACAAACATTAGACTTGCTTTCCTTTTAACTAAGTACGAGTATATAAAGAGTTTGGTTGCAAAAGGGGCCATTGTTTTTATTCTCGCTTATTGCAATATTCTTATGAGAAACTGCATGATGTAATACCCTATCATGTGAACATAGAATTGGGTATGAAATAAATCAACCTGTCTTCAATTATTTTCTATATATATTTTTCCTTCAAAAATTATGATTGTGGACCAAAGCCCTTGTATTTGCTTTACACTGAGCTGTGATTTACATGAATTGTCTTAGGCCTGATATTCATTTTGTTAATCATTGTCAAGCTTGGTAAAAGTGTGGTGAAACAAATATTAAATGAAAAATGAAATGTAAACCCACTTTAAATAATAAAAACTTAGTGGAAAAATGCTGGGGATGTTTGACATAAACCTTTGTTCAGATTCACTTATGTCTAATGGGTTAAGGTTATGCTTACTAAGACATGAAAATTCAATTTGGATTGCAAAATTGTTACAAAATGCTTGAATGTATTAATTTTACTTCAAATAACTAAAAGTGCTAGGGAAATGTATGAAAAAAATTTCGCAGGGTAAGTTTATTTTCGCCCTTTCCCTTGACACAGCGCGAACCAATTTATGCGAGGTTTACAAAAATGGACAGTGCTCACTTAAGTGTAATATTCTGTCAAAACTTTTACTTTCATTATATAGATGAGATCCAAACCCAAGATTATATGTGAAAAAATTACTCACATGTCGTACATGTTTTAATTCCCAGGGCTTTTTCAAAGTGCAAACTTTTCTTGGGATACGCACTGTATAGCATTGAGCACTTCAGTCATCTACACACTTAAGGATATATGTGTATGTATGTATATGTATATATATATATATATATATATATATATATATATGTGTGTGTGTGTGTGTGTGTATGCGTGTGTGTGTGAAGCTATACATGTAAAACAGCTTTGGCAACTCTTTAATTTTAAATATTGTGTCAAGAAATGGATAAGGAGAACAAAGGTAGGCGTAGCTTAAATCAAGGATCCCCAGAGCTATCTACCCTTTGGAAAAATTGGTGATGCCGAAAAAATGTCTCTGCCGGGAATCGAACCCGGGCCCCCAGCTTTGAACGCGGGTGCCTTAACCACTAGACCACAGAGACGGGTTATTGGCTAGACGACAGGGTCGCCTAGCCACTAACCGTCTCTGTGGTCTAGTGGTTAAGGCACCGGCGTTCAAAGCTGGGGGCCCGGGTTTGATTCCCGGCAGAGACATTTTTCGGCATCACCAATTTTTCCAAAAGGGTAGATAGCTCTGGGAAACCTTGATTTAAGCTACGCCTACCTTTGTTCTCTTCATCCATTTCTGTCACACAATATATATATGTATATACAGTGCGTATCAAAAGAAAACCTGACAGATTTTAAAAGTCTATAAAATTTTTGTTTCAAATTATGATGTCTGTGTTTTGGTACTAATAGGTGCTCTTAGGTGTTATCTCTGAAATGCTATTGAAAATTTTTAGTTTCGTTCATGCTTGAGCGAACACGGAATGTTTTGTCTGGGGTAAAAAGGAGGCTTGCGCCAAAATGGCATAAAATCATAAATCATAAATCAACCTTTTCGTTATCTTTGCCGTAATTTTCAAATCATGCGGTAAAAATTCACTTTCAAATCTATTTATTTGCTTGAAATTATTCTAATGTTTCTTTTTTAGTATGCTCTCTGTGAGCTTTGAATATTCCTTCTTCAAGCTAAAACAATTTTGTTTCAACCGAATTATGGGAGAGCGTGGATTTTTTTTCACATCCTTTCATTGTGTGCTACAAAGTTTTTGGTGCCTTTTGAACAGGGCCACACAGATGGGCGGGTGCTCAGGATGCCCCCCCCCCTCCCCTCCTGAAAAAAAATTATGACCAAGAAAAAGTAGAGAGGAAATAATATATGACATTATTTTCTGAATATTATGTCAAAATCTATCAGAAAATGTGATATTGTAATAAAAAAGTGGGAATATTTGCGTGCTCACTTCGCTCGCTCACAACTTTTTAATACATTTTACCCGATCTTCCATATCTAGCTCCTTCAAAATTGACTCAATACACCGTTGTCATTGAAAGACATGCATCCCTTCTGTTTTTGTGTGTCCTGTCAAGCAATAAAACTTGATCAATGACCCCTTGAAAAAAAATTCATGTCTTTTAATGTTACATAATTTGTTTCACATAATAAAAGGATTTGAATAATCACAAGTTTTCACAATTAATAATTCTAATCTTCTTGCTTATGTTGACATTTTTTTTTTCTTTTCTCAGTTATGAAGGAAAATCAAAAGGTAAGAGAAGTTTTAATGGAAAAAAAATAATTCAATTGAAAAAAATGAATTTGTAAATGAAATTTGACAGCATAACTCGAATATTGCGCCCAGATAATGAAAAGGTGAAGAGGAAGTCTCCTGATTAGCAAGAAGTCTGATCATCATATGACATATATTCTGCAATTCTGGCGCAAGCCTCTTTTTGGACCCCCAACAAAAACGTCCCGTGTTCTCTCAAGCATGAACATTTTTTTGTATTCATTTCAAAGATAAGATCTTAGAGCATCTATTAACACCAAAATATAGACATCATAATTTGAAACAAATTTTTTTTTATAGACTCCAAATCTGTCCCATTTTTTTATACGCATTGTATATACAGTGCGTCCCAGAAAAAACGAAACCGAGAATTAGCGATGATTTATCATTACTTAACCATTAATAAAATAGACAAATGACCTACCAATGTAAAGCTTAGAATCTCCTCTTTCATCTGATATTACTTAGATTATTCCCCATTCACGCATGAGTAAGCAAAAACAATTTGAAGAAAGGATACCAAAAAGTCATTTGGCGGGGGTATCTGAATTTCAAAAAGAAATTTGATACCTTAATTAAAGAAATGGTCAAGAAGTAAAAAAGTTATGCTCCCTCAAAACAATGCTTGAATTTCCATAATTTAATCAAATAAACGTATTTTCACCTATTTTCCACGGAAGCTATCGCACCCTTAACAAAAGCATTAATGCATGGTTGATCGTCAACAAAACGGAGTGTCGAGTGAGTTTGAACGCTAGAAATTATTGAAATTCAAGCCTTATTTGAAATAACCAGAACTTTGTTATTTCTCGACCATTTTCAGTAATTGAGGTATCAAAATAAAGAGCAGATATTGAACTTTTTAGGCATGTGGTTTTCTTTCTGAAATTCAAATACAGCCCGCCAAGTGACTTTTTGGTATCCCCTCTTCAAATAGTTTTCGCTCACTCATGCGTGAATGAAGAACAATTTAAGTAATACCAGATAAAAGCAGAGATTCTGAGCTTTACATTGGTAGGTCATTCGTCTATTTTATTAATGATTAAGTTATGATAAATCATCGCTAAATCTCGGTTTCGTTTTTTTCTGGGAGGCACTGTGTGTGTGTGTGTATATATATATATATATATATACATACATACATACATATATATATATATATATATTGTAAAGTAATGGATAAAGAGAACAATGGAAGGCGTAGCTTAAATCAAGGTTCCCCAGAGCTATCTACCCTTTGGAAAAATTGGTGATGCCGAAAAATGTCTCTGCCGGGAATCGAACCCGGGCCCCAGCTTTGAACGCCGGTGCCTTAACTACTAGACCACAGAGACGGGTTAATGGCTAGGGCGAACGTGTATATCTTTACACACACACACACACACACACACACACACATATATATATATATATATATATATATATATATATATATATATATATATATATATATATATATATATGCAAATATAATGTCACAGCGTGTTAGGGTGTGTGTGTGTGGATGTATTTTACTTCAACACATTTCAAATTTCTTTAGTAATATATTTTGTTTTGATTTTTTATTCAATTGACAAAAAGTGAGTACTCTAGTTCCACTCCCCCTGTGCATGGGACGACCGATTGGCCCGATAATGTTTCGTTCCCTGTTCCAGGCTTAAGTGGTGAAATAATGGTCTGTAATGCCAACATAATTCATTTTCTCAACTTGAAACTATTAGGGATAATGAGGTATTATGTATATTTTACCGAACATTTTCCATCCTACCCCTATATTTTCGAAAGCTGTATCTGCCCCTGACAGTAGTACTTCGGCGAGTAGTAATGATGATCAAAACACTTACACTGAAAATGATAGTAGTATAGTTATAATAATCATCATAGAAATGGTTATGAAAACATTTACTACTATATGTGCAGATCGAAGAGTTCGCGGGGGCGGGGAATTGAATCCCATGAGCAGATTTTTTTATGGCGAGTAACGCATCAAGCATCACTATATTTAGACACCTTTGTACAGTAATCATGAACAACCGGGATAGGTATATGACCGAAGGATTGACTGCAGCGCGAGCAGGAAGAAAAATCGATTTTGGATCTAAGAACAGGACACTCTATTAATGTTTTGTAAATCATGAAAGGATAAGTATCTTGGTATCATTCTACATTAATGTTTATAATACGAGCAGATTTTTTTTTATATTCCGATCTGAAACTGGATAATTCAAGCACTTTATGTATATAGAACAAGCTGGGTATCTCAATATACTTTTTTTCTTTTTATTGGGACCTAAAATTTAGGAATTGTTGTTACATGTTTTAATTATTTCATTTTATTTACTGTTTTCCGTTTCACGTTGTTGTATATAATATAATAACATAACATGAAAATAAAGAATGTAGTGTGGTACGGTATGTTCACTCACACAGCTCCCGAAGGACTTTTGTGCCAAAATTGCTTTTTTTTGGCATTTTTGGATTGACTTGGGTCCAATCTATCAGAAAATGATGGGGTTCAAATTTTTCTGACCCTCACCAGCTTCCGGAGGGTCACCTATCATAAGTAGGCCCCCAAAATTCAGGTGTATTATAAATTCTGCGACTGATTGGAAGAAATCATGAATTGTTTTCTGGTATTTTTATCATCCATAGAAAGCTATACTGTAAAAAATATTGGGCAAAATTTTAACCAGCACGAGGGTAATTATGTATCCAACCAATTTTGGGCAGTATTTTACCCAATGCGGGAAGCATATTGTCCAGTAAGGTTAAAAAATAAGCAGAAATTACTTTAGAATGAGCAAATTTTCATCACACTGGATAAATAATAATGCCCAAAAGAAATGCCCAATGTTGGTTGGATACATAATTACCATCATGGAGCATTTTTACCCAATATTTTTAAGAGTGTAGAATGCTGATATGAAGACTTCTAGTTAGAGGAACCATCCTACTAACCAAGTCCCCTACCCTCTCCCCTACCCCCCCCCCCCCCTCGGGCATTCAACTATCAGCATTAGGCCACTCGTTCTACATTGAATTTTACGAATACACTATCTTTTATTTTCGTATATGTACTTCTCGGCCATTAAGCGTACTCGCTTTATATTAAATTTGTGATAAGTTTTGAGTAAGATGTGCAGGTTTGGGGGCTGGCCTTCAATATTCTCATAGACATCAGTATTAAAATAATATGTTGACATTCACACACACACACACATGCATACATACAAATTCACCCTTCCGCATGCACACACTCACCCATACACAAATGCTCATACAACCCCAAATGCACCAAACATTCATGTTAAGCGTGTGTTTGCTCACACATATTCCTACATAATCATTGACAATTTGCATTGTCTCTTGAATTATGTGTGGTTAAAACGGTTTTATTTACTGAAACAAGATTTAGAGAACTTCTCGACCTACAAAGCAACATTGTGCCTAAATTTCTAAGGTAAGCAAATGCAAATCTTGATTTTGATATTCTTTTTTGTGTTTTGGAATCGGAGGGAGAGGGAAATTACCAAAATACACAAATTTTGTAAAAAAGAACATGTTTGAATTTGAAAAAAAGGATGTATTACTCTTTGCCAAATTTCAATTGATTTAGATAGGAAACTTGGTATACGTCTTTTAAGTAGACTTTCGTTTTGGTATAGAATACTTCATTACCTTTTCGTTCATTTTCTTTGCTATATTGTACTGATAGAATTATTGTAAATTGACACTTTCAACAGGTCATGCTGGCCAATTTTCATGTGCATATATAGATATGAATGAATTAATAATAAATTAATAGATATATAGATACTTGGATAAAAAAAAATATTTGATACAAAAACAATAAAATAACTTTCAGAAAAAAAATGACGCAATTCTAAAATGACTTATGTTTGATTCAGCAGAAAATAGCAATGAGATTGTTTTTAATGAATATTCTTTGTTTCCTTGTATTTCTAGGATGGAATGAAAATGTCTTGCAACAATGTCAGATAAAAACAAAGTATGCGTAATCTGTGAAGGTGCTTCCATCCCTGGCAAGCGACTAGTAAATAATCCAGCGATGATTGAAGACCTTCTACAGTCTTGCAGAGAAAGAGTGTCTTTAGGTGAAAATAATCTGAAGACGCTTGTTGACCATCTATCTGGCTTCAATGAACAGGAACTACAAATTGGTTTGTTATCATAGTGAGTGTCGGAAACCCATTGTTAGCAGGTCTATGATCGAGCGACTCAGGGGATAGAGATCCTTGCTTGATTTTCCTGGCTGTTCAAGTAAAGGAGGACCCGGGCATCCTCCAAGTTCAACAGGACCCACTAGTCCTAAACGATTGAAGACTGTCCTAAAGGAAAAAGTGTGTTTATTCTCACAATGCAACTTCTGCCCAAAGACTGGTTCAGAAGCTCTTCAGCACGTTTTTACTGATGCAATGGGACAAATGCTTCTGGAGATAAATTAAGAGAGCCAAGATGACCAAGTAGGAATATGTGTAGCAGATCTAGAAGATGTTGGTGATGCTTCAGCTTTTGAAAAGTATTATCATAGGAACTGTCCTCGGGCTGCAAAACGTACATTGACTTCGAAAGAGGACCATGAAAGGGAATCACTTACTCGCTCATTGTATGATGAACAACTCATTCTTGCCATTGAAAACACCATTAATGATGAAGTTACACTCAATATTGCTCAAGTCAATGATGCTTACTTGTCAATCTTGAAAAGATATTATACAGATGTTGATGATAAAAAAATTGTCGCAAATACTTGTAAAAACTCATTGAGAAACGACTCCCAGAAGTCCAATTTGTCAGCTCATTGCGACGCAATGAACCCAAAAACCTTGTCAGATAAAATTTAATTAGTAAAGCTATCGATCTCAGTTATTTCAGGATGGGTGATGGAGAGATAATTGGTAACCTGAAGAATGTGGCTGGCCTACTCCGACGGGAAATCATGCAAATGAAAGGCGGGTCATTTACAGGTACTTTTGATGACTTCAAAATCCATCATTAATCCATTTCTTTTTAAGCCACCCCCTCTTTGATTATCATGTTGTGAAAGTGTCAGGAGTGCGGCATCAAGAAGTAGACAAAACCGTTGATGTAACATGTCAGTTTTTAGTCCAAAACACTCATACTGATCGCCGGGTGAAATATCAACCAAAGACAGATCATGGTTTCCGTCAAAATGTCCAAACACCCTTGTCAATTGGACTGTCCCTTGCTATCCACTCTCAAGTTCGTGACAAAAGCCTTGTTCGAAATCTCTCAGAAGTCTACATAGGTAGCGACTATCACAGGATACTTGATCTCGAAAAGAGAGTTGAGCAGTCAGTTCTACAAAGAATGAAGGATGCTGGAGGTTATTGTCTTCCTGATTTTATAAAGAGGTGTGTAAACATCTGGTTTGCAATCGACAACATTGATCTCTTGGAAGACGCACCCAAAGGGCAAGAAACATTTCAAGGGACAGTGGTTGTTATCAACCAACAGGATGTAGATGGAGAGTCAGTGAATCAACCACTTGTCATACCAGAGAAACTTTCTTCAGAAAATTCTTGTGCTTCCTGAGACGGTCATCGGATCAAGTCCTCTGATATTTCAGGCCTACAAGAAAAGGAAACAGAATCTTGCTTATCAAGTATTCACTCATACCTGGGCTCTTGTAAACTACATTACAACAGATGGCATCAAGAAAAAAATCCAAACTGAAGCTCAGCTGCAAAATGAAGGAGCCAAGCACAATGAAGATATGCCAACCGATGTTTAGTCTTCAAATAATAAGGAAATTCAGTTTTCTCATGGCAAGGAGGAAGATGGGTCGTCAAAGTACAGAGATGAAAAAGAAGAAAATGATGCTGTTATAGTCGTTAAAAAGAAAGGGAAGAAATCTGATAAACTAGCAAAGAATCAGGTCCTTCCAACATGGGCTGCAACGAGGTCCTTGTTGCTGTCTCAGTCTCCACATGCTACAAACACAGCAGTGATTGCCCCATTGTTCAAGACATCGCCAACTGATTATGGGACCCTCTATACTGTTTTTCGGTTATCCCAGGGAATATCTACCAGTGTCGTCGGTCCTAACAAAAAGACGTTAATAACACTAGTTGTTGATCTCTACTACCGAGCATTGAAGATTCAGCAGTCAGTTGGGAACACAAACTGGATCTTAAGAGCTGGAGCTTTGCACATTGCCTTTGCAGCCCTACTTGGTCTTGGCAAATCCATCGATGGTAGCGGTCTGGACACATGTGCCATTGAATGTGGTGCATACACTTCAGCTTCTCTCCGCCGGATCTTTGGTGGTAAAGCCTTCAAGCGTGGCCTTGAATTCCACAATACTGCAAGCCTTGCAATCATGATGTTGCGTTTTGATTCCGTATTATTAGATCTTCCCGAAGGACCCATTCGAATCAAGTGCAATGATCTCATAGAAAAGGTCCATGAACGTGATCCAAAGATGTTGGAGATCTTTGAAGATATTCAATCCTGGTACTCAAGCAAAGTCAAACCGGTTGAAGGAGCTGAGGACCCTGGGGAGTTTGCAGTTTTTGACCAATTATCTTGAACAAGTGGAGAGTCGTGTGCATCTCATTAGTTCCTGTCGATCAGGAGACTGGGAAGGGTACTTGTCATCACTAGAAGATCTCACCAAGTACTTTTTTGCTCATGATCTCTTGAATGATGCTCGTATGATGCTAGTCCATCTTGCTCAAATTAATGCTCTAGAAGAGGATGATCCAGAAACATGGAAAGCCCTAAAGTCGGGAGACTTTGTGGTGGCAAAGTCAGAGATACCCTTTTCTCTTCTCTTAAGTGATCACGCTCTGGAGCAAGAAGTCAAGAAGCTTAAGGGACATGGTGGGATGGTTGGACTCACTAGGGATGAAGCCGCTCTGGACAGACTGGTTACTACCACATCTTACATTGCGGCTTTGGTGAACAGATACCCCAAAGACTTCCCCAAATCTACCGGATCTTCAGTGAGGAAGGAACAACATCAGCTCTCAGGAAATGCTGCAGTGAGGTCAAAGAAGAATGCCTTGAAACTACGCCACCTGATTGAAGTGCACTGCGGAGACAATCCTTTCAAGGTGAAGACCCAATTGAAAAGTCTGGTCTCATCAGCATTTGTGTCAAATGAGGCCAAAAGTGACATTCTCCACTTTGCAGAAAAGGGCCAGAAACGCTTTGAGGAGTTTGTCTCTGATCGTTCGTTTCATCATCAACTCTGTCAGTGTGGGACAAAATGAAGAAACTGAAGCTGAAATCCTTTTCGAACTGGACGGAGAAAACGAAAGTGCGTATTGGGGACAAGGTCATCAAGTTGAGAGAGGAACGGGAATTGCTTGGAAGATTCCTTATCATCCAAGGCAGCCGCCCAAGCTTAGCTCCAAAACTTGCCGAGACAATTGGTGAATATGAAATGTTAATGGTTCCCCGTTCATTATGTGCTGTCGATGGTACTTTGTACATCCCAACAGACAAAGCAAGTCCGATGCATAATGGACGATCAGTCAGCAACCTCAGGGGCTGCAGTGGTGAAGGAAAATGTTCCAGCTTGCGTCGAGCATGAGAAAGCATCCGTTGCAGTGCAACAACTTAACCTCTCGCATTGTCCATGTTGTCTTCCCATTAAGGTGGTGATAATTGACGCAATGGGTGTACTCCAAGGCATGAAAAAGACACCTACCATGAATAAGATGTCAGACTTGCAGAATGCATTTATCAGGCGCATTGAGGGAATGATGGCTAGCTATGATGAAGGTTGTGTTGTGTTTGATCGCTATATGGAGGACTCCTTGAAGAACAAGACTCGACAAAAGAGGGCAACTACAACTGTAGACTATAAAATACACCCAAAAATAAAGCTCACAATGTCTATCAAGGAGCTCCTATCTTCATCATCAACCAAGAAGAAGCTGACGTGCCCGGCTGTTAGGTGAGGTGCTGGTAGATTACTTCTCACAAAACACAGATATCCATTTCAAGCTTGTGATTGTGTATGATACCGTCATCAAAGGACATGATTTTGAAGAGGCACACACACATGAAGAGGCTGATACCCTGATACCCAATCAAGTCCTTGCTTCTACTGCTGTTGGTGCCTTGCGAGAAGTTAATGTATGGTCACCTGACACTGATGTACTTCTCCTTTTAATACATTTTGCATTATTGGAAACTCTGCAGTGCCAACATCCCTACATTTTTCTACAGGCAAGGGCGTAAGGAAACAAAAAATAGATGTACTGGAGCGGGTTCGGGTCATCGGACATCAAGAGTCAAGGTCTTCTTGGGCTTCATAACTTTTCAGGTGCTGACTGGGGAGGAAAGTTTGTTGGGATATCCAAGAAGACATGGATCAATGCCTACCTAAAGCTTGAGGATAATGATCCTGCCATTATCTACTTCAAAGAACTGAGTGAGGGTTTAATCCGAACTGAACTTAGGAGTGGAGAGCTTCCACACAGGTAAAAGCACTAGAGCATTTCGTATGTCGTGTGTACTGTCCGTCAGGTCCCAGAACCCTGCCATCACTCAGATGGGAACTATTCCGTTCGAAGAAACCAGATAGTGAGATGTTACCTCCAACTCGTCCTGCTTTACTGCCTCACATTCTACGTGCCAATTACATCACAATCCGAGACAAGTCCTACAAAACTAATTGCCCAGTGCTTCCTCCTACCGAAGAGAATGGATGGTATTCAGAGAATGGAGGATGTCTTCCAGTCAAGTGCCTTGTGCTCCCCGCACCAAAGCAGGGTGTAAAGGACGTTGTAGCTTTTCCAAAAACAATTTGCCCTGCACTCCCTTGTGCAAATGCTATGAAGGAGACTGTGATAACCAGACAAGGTAGTACGCTCGAGATTCTGATAGCGACTGACTGTAATTTTTTGTTTCATGTACAAGTATTTGTGAATAGTTCTACTTTTTATCCTTCCAACCCCCCCCCCCCCCACGGGGTGGGGAGCAGGTAGAAACAAAAACGACATAAAATACAAATTCTTGTATGAAATGGCATTGAAAATAACTGATCTCGAATTGAGCCAGATTTCCGATTCATTGATAAGAATTACAGTGCCTAAAATTCAGTATTTGCGGAAAGTGCTTTAATATTTTCATCATCAGTTATGGCGCCATTTAGTGTTGCAGTAAGGTTTTTCACCCCCAGAGAATCATGAATTGGGGAGAATTTTTACATCAATTGACCAATATTAGTCATATAAAGTATATTTGATGCATTCCTCGGTTATTGCACTGTGTAACAATATACATTGATTCATTTTGTAATCTTTTTGTCCCGATTCTGGTGCCAAAAGGGAGGAAATAACATTTTGGGGGTAATATTTTACAATTTTATCAGCATTTTTTTGCAAAGTGCGCCCCCATGTGGTAAAATTGAAAAAACATTGACATCAAATATCAATTCTTGTACACTTCAGACAACTTCCAAATAAAATTGGAAACAAAAAAATTAGAAACAAGGTAGAAAACAGTAGTTTATCCCATTGTGTTATATACAGGCCAATATGGCGCCCAAAAATGACCCCCCACGAAGGGAAGGAGGGGTCTGAAAATTTTGGCCCCATCGTTTTTTGATCAAAGGGACCCCAAATCAATAAAAAAAGCAATTTTGGCAAAAAAATCCTACGGGATAATACACCATACCGCACTAATATAACAAAACATATACTATCATATAATCAGGCCTATATAGATTTGATGAACACAGATTATAACATTAAGTTGCCTAAAGTATATTAGAGTAAAACGGAGGGCTAGCCGAAAAAAAAGCAAATCTTATTTGAAAAGCCACTCCACAAAGGGGGTATATTTAAATACTTTTCAAGCACTTTGTATGAAAATTGTGAAGTGGATGAGGATGCGAGCGCGAAGCTCGAGCAGAAATTGTATCCTATACAGTGCGTCCCAGAAAAAACAAAACCGAGATTAAGCGAGTGTTTGTCATAACTTAATCAAAAATAAAATGGACAAATGGCCTACCAATGTAAAGCTTAGAATCTCCTCTTTCATCTGATTTTACTTAGATTATTCCCAATTCACGCATGAGTGAGCAAAAACAATTTGAAGAAAGGATACCAAAAACTCATTTGGCGGGGTTATCTGAATTTCAAAAAGATAATCACATGCCTAAATAGTTTAATATCTGCTCTTTTTAAATGCAATAATAAAAAAAAAATGACCAAGAAGTAAAAAAAGTTATGTTACCTCGAAACGATGCTTGTATTTCCGTAATTTTATTAAATAAACGTGTTTTCACCGGTTTCCCGCAGAAGCCACCGCATCGTTATTAAATGACTTAATGCATGGCTGATCGTCAAAAACCGAGTGTCAAGTGAGTTTGAACGTTAGCCTGTAGAAACTCTTAATTTTATGAAATTATTGAAATTCAAACCTTATTTCAAACAACAAGAACTTTGTTATTTCTTGACAGTTTCCTGTAATTTAGGTATCAGACTAAAGAGCAGATATTGCACTTTTGTTTAATGTTTTTTTTTAAACCAGATAAAACTCGCCAAATTGCTTTTTTGGTATCCCCTCTTCAAATTGTTTTTGCTCGCTCATGCGTGAATAAAAATAGGATAAGTAATTTCAGAGGAAAGATTTTTTTTACCTGATTGCTAAGAATGCTTGCAAGAAAGCAGCCTAACGCACCAATTTAGAATCGAACCCGGGTCACCGCAATCAGAGACCCCCGCTCTACCGACTGAGCTATCGCGCCTCCTTGTGACACGAAAGATTTTTTTCCAGGTCTTCACCTCACCTTATTTTCATTACTCTTCTGTTTCCTCTTTATTTTTCCCCTTCATTTCGTTTTTCTACCCCCCCCCCCCCTTTCGCCAGTAGGGCCCTCTCGGTGGATGGTAGAGGGTATATATATTTTGTTTATTTTTTCACCGAGCTGACCTGAACCACAAATCAAGAGAAGAACTACAACAAGAATAATACAAAGTCACCATAGGGGTCTAGTGCCAGTAGACCATTATGGTTATAAGATGAAATGAAAATGCCTATTGGAATAAATGATGATTGGACGAGATGGTAATTGGACCTATTGGTGATTGGGCCACATGCCTGGGGGGGCACTCAGTATATAATGCATAGTGGGTATGTGCCGCGGAGGGGACCCCCATTTTTACACTCAAATTTCCGTTCCAAGGCATAGCATTTTTGTCTTATTGAGAAAAAGAACAAAGAAAGCCGCTCCAAGGCATACCATTTTCTTCTTATCAAGAAAAAGATAAGACAGAAATCCGCTCCAAAGCTTCGCATATTATTCGTTACGCCGTTCCGGTCGCATTGATCTGCTGCGATTTTGGTGAAAAGCGGCCGCCGAGCGCTGTCCGACCATCGTCTCTGTGCGAGCGCACCCGGCGGAGGCCGCACTATGGCTGCATCATGCACGCTTGCCCGTTCCATAGGGGTGCATATGCACGTACTCACTTGCTGGCGATCCGTTCCAAGGACCCCCGTTTTCACAAAATTGTAGTTCCGAAGCCCGTTCCGAGGACCCTCCTTTTTACAATAAGCCCGCTCCGGGGCCCCCGTTTTTTTTCTCGCCCGCTACCACTTTTTTGGTCGAGTGCCCCCCCCCCCCCCCGGGGCCACATGGCAACGAAACCAAAGCCAAGCACTGAGAGCGCAACACCAACAAATACTGCACTTAACCTCCACAAGCCTCCACTTACTAGAAAACAACAAGGAAAACAACTAAGAATGGGAACCTTCAACTGCAGGGGGGGGGCACAGTCTAACAATGCTTTCATATCACGTCTATTAGAAGATGGATATCCTATTAATTCAAGAACACTGGCTTTACCATTGAGACCTTAATGCGCTTGCAAATATCAATGATAACTTCCAAGTCTTTATTATTATTATCACAGCAAAATAACTCATCATTACCACTACCAAGAAGGAGAGCAAAGGGTGGAGAAGCTACATTCATCAGAACACCAAGCTCTTGGAAAGCAACAAAGATAGAATCTCAATCACAAAGATTAGTCATTACAGATCTACTCCATGAGCCCTCAAACTCGCATTTAATTATCTGCAATGGATACTTTCCGTGTGATGTTGATGCCAGTAGCATTTCTGAGTATCATCATGCTCTCTACCATATCCGACATCGAAACAACTCATAAAGAGGCCTTGATTATACTTGGTGGAGATCTGAATACTGATCTGACAAATGCATCGTGCAAGAAACCTACAAAGCGTATTCTAAAGGAATTTCGGATTAGTGAGAACATGATTAACTTTTCATCTCTCCAAAATAAAAAGGAGCTGTACACCTTCCAATCAGATGATGGTTTACGACATTCATACATTGATGACTTTATAATACCTGCAAAACTAGAAAACTGCTTCACTGACCTTCACCTCTGACCACACACCGGTTAAAGTGACATTTTCACTACCACTTTTAGCCAATTATCAAGCAGATCATGATATACCTGATCGCATTGCTGGAGGATCTGGAAAGTCTATACTTCGTCCTAAGATATTTTGGCATCAGTGCAGTGCTGCATGACCAGCTGCATCGTCTCTATACTCTTCCTTTGGAACATATATCAAAAAAACTTTTCTATAATCTTCCTGCAATGTGTTTGGATCCGACTAAAATTGACTTGTTGCTTGATCAATTTAGTGAAGAAATGCTGAAGGTATCACTAACTCTACCACACTCGAAGGGCCGTCAGAAAAGAAAAAGGAAAGGGAAAAGAGAGTGGACAAAAAAGTAGAGGCATGTTATAAACAATCTCAACATTATTGGCGTCTCTGGAGGGCCTGCGGGAAACCAAAAGGCAAGGACCCTCTCTGGATCAAGCATATATATACAAAACGTCTATTTAGAAGTAGCATCAGGCAAGCACGGGGGGTGTGTCACAATAATCTCCTTTCAGAAATTGAGGATGCTAAGGGTAGCAATGACAAACTCTTCTATAGGCTTGTCAAACGCACCAAAGGATCTCGGTCCACTGATACACTGTCTTATAGGGGTACAACGTATGAAGGAGAGGCAGTTTTAGATGGCTTCAACACATATTTCTCAGATCTTCCTAAACCGGATTATATGAATCCCTCTTCTCCGCCTGAAATAGATGAAGCCTTCCCCACTCGCCCGTTCCAGGACAATTTGAACCAACCACTTCAACCCTCTAGTTCAAAAGATCTAGATGTATTAACTCTCTCAAGAAACAAAAAGCTGCAGGACCTGATAATATATCTCCTGAGCATCTTATCTTGGCCCAATAGCTCGGAAATTACTCCTCGCCCTCTTCAATCGATGTATATCCATAAATTATATTCCTGAACTTTTGAAGTCTGCCCTTATAGTCCCAGTTCACAAAGGAAAAGGAAAAGATGTTAAATATCCTTCTAACTACCGAGGCATAACAGTTTCTTCAACAATTGGTAATTTTTTGGAAATGCTCATCAAATCTCAACTAGAAATCCACTTGCAATAAATGATGTCCCAGACCAGTTACAATTTGGATTCCAGAAAGGCATATCTTGTCTCCTTACTGCATCCTCACTGGAATTAACAATCCAACTGAACTCTGCCAAGAAATTCACAACATATCTTGCTCTTCTTGATGCACAGAAAGCATTTGACATCTTTTGGCATAAAGGCCTATTTTCTAAGCTTCAAAACCTATGCCTCCATGAATCTCTGTTATCTACGCTGGAAGATTCATGTGGGAAGGAAAAAAAAAAGTCAGCTCTCCTTTTCATAACCTTCAAGGTGTAAAACAGGGAAGTGTGCTCTCTCCCACCTTATATACAGACTTCATCGATGGCCTGATCAAATCACTAAGGAATGCTTGTCTAGGATGCTCTATTCACGGTTGCTACATGGGAGTGATAGTACTAGCAGATGACGTTGCTCTAATCAGTACATGCCCTCGTGAACTCCAAGCAATGATGTGCCTCACCTTCTCTTATTCCTCTGCCTGGAGATATAAAATTAATCCACAAAAAGTGCCGTAGTAGTAATAATTCAACAAGTGTAAGTTCAGTCGAGTGGAAAATGGGAAGAATGACGATCAAGGAAAGCAGAGAGCACCCACACCTTGGCATAATAAAAAGCAATTGTAATATTGATGACAGCAATGACATCATTATCAAAGGGATAACACCTTCTTCTCTCTTACTGGAACAAAGCAAGGAACTCTACGCCTGCTGCCACCAATATGTACTCATCTTTGGAAAATGTTCTGCATACCAAGAATGCTACATGGGATTCAGATTAACCAACTTACCAACTACATGCTGTCTCGTCTGAACAAGGCTCAATCATTTCTTTTCAAAAGAGTGATTGGTTTGCCAAGGAGTGCGGCTGACGAAATTGTTTATTTATTGCTAGATATCCTTCAAATGGATGAGCGAATCGACTATGAAATTCTTCTCTTACTAGGGCAATATGCAAGCCTTGCAGACGAGCGCACTGAAAGAAGAATCCTGTTGAATGGTATAGCAAACAATACACCATTGGTAAGACGCTGGATAAAAATTCTCAATAGTTATGAGCTTCCAAGTCTCACTAACATCCTTAGAGAGCGCATTCCATATAAAGTTTGGAAGATAGATAGAAGCTAGCAATGGGAAAAATGTATAAACAACACTATCCTGCCCCTGAAATTGCAGTTGCTAAAAAATCTTCTCTAAGTCTATGGTCGGGCATGACCCAACGTAATAAAACAAATTATTACCCAAAGCAAGTCTCCAGCCCTCTCCTGAGGGAAGCTATATCCATCAGAGCTCAATTATCCTGCAGTACATACCCTACGAAGAGAAGGTTATTCTCTCTGAATCAAAGTACCACAAAGTCCTGCAAGTTCTGCCACTCCGAACTGGAAAGTGTTGTACATTTGTTGGAGAATGCCCAGCGTTTAGCACAGACAGGAAAACACTTCTAAACTTAATAAAAGAAGACGAGGAACTGCAGTATTTTTCTGTGCATTTCAATGATCAAGAACCTCAACAATTTACCGCTTCCGTCCTGTTTCTACCTGACGTCGAATTAGCAGATTCCTCCAGAAACGACCTTAACCTACTTGTCTTAAATTTCTTGCATAAGATTCACCTCTCTCGGACTACCTTACTCTCACGTCAAAATATGTAACGCTAACTTTAATGCAGTATCAAACTGCGTCCGATGCAGCGAAGGAAGGATACAGAAGAAGAAGAATGTGACCCGGATTTGATTCCTAATTGTTGCGTTAGTGCCCCTTGGTAAGGCATATTAGTCATTATGTCTACCAGGTCCTTCGGAGAGGACCTTAAGCCGTCGATCCTCTGGTTGCTTGCCTACAAGCAATCATGCTTTCTTAGCAACCAGGTAAAAGAAAATCACCACGTATACTATAAAGGCTAAAATTTTCGCTCGCTCTTCGCGCTTGCATCCACATCCACTTCAGAATTTTCATGCATAGTGCTTGAAAAGTGCTTAAATTTACCCCTTTTCGGACTGGAGTATGAAGTATTTTTTGCTCGCGCTCCGCTCTCGCTTTATATTTTTATGCTTTTTCAGTTCTGATTTGCTTTGCAAAGTGTACAGCGATAATATTATTACCATTATTGTTTTTACTATTACGAAGTTATGTTTATGCATGTGTGTGATATTAGGCAATGAAACTAAGTTTTGTGTGCTGGCCTCACATACAAGCATTGCTTATTTTCGGCAGCCCCTTCGTTTTACTCTAAAATACACAAACAAATCATTTAAGGCAGCTTAATGTTATTAATTGTGTTTATCAAATAGATAAGAATATCAAAACACTTTTGCTCGCATTATAAACATTAATGTAAGAAGATATCTAGTTACCCATCCATTTTAAGATTTACAAAACATTAAAAGAGTGTCCTGTTCTTAGATCCGAAATACCTTCCAATGTTTTTCGCACCCAATAAACTGGCATACTATTGTACAAATACAACAGTACCGGACCTACCTCATAATGTTTAAATTGATTAATGATTTAGTTCCAACATATTTAATGGAAATTATTTTTTATTGTGATATTAACTTTCAAACACGATATGCACATTCTTGCCCATTAAAAATCAAAACACCTCGAACAAAGTAATACAAGATATCTTTGCATTTTTATGGTTCAAATCTATGGAACAGTTCACCCCAGCATATGCAAAATCTTTTCCCATATTTAAGAAACAATCTTGAATTTTAACTCCGAATAATAAAGGAATTATTAACTTTGATTTAATATAAATATTATAGTTGTGTTATTTTGAATTTAATTTAATTGATATTAAGGGGGGTTTTTTATCTGATTTTACTTGAGTCAATATTTGAAGTTAAGTATAGTTTTAAGTTTTTTTGTGTGTAAATTGTTATTTGGTAGAGCAGTTTTGTAGCTAAAAAGGCTACCCTGCTGTAATAAAACGGAAATTTAAAAATATAAAATATAATCTATATTTTCGGCTCGCGCTGCGGTCAATTGTTTAGTTATGTAAATCGAGTCCTGGAGAATATCGGTGATTGGACCCATGACAACGATACCAAAGGATTGTTATCCGAAATGGGTTTAGACAAAGTGATAGCGAACCAACTGAAGTTAGAC
>NC_054748.1:15937355-16126233 GCF_018143015.1 Lytechinus variegatus | reverse complement strand
CAAATGTTCTTTCGTTCATGTTTCCGCTTGTTCGCACTGTTACAAAAAATGCAAAGTTAATTTTGCTTTCATTAATTTCAGTACATCAATTTTGGTCACATGTCAGGCGCAATCCAGGGGGGGGGGTCTAAAGCTAGCCCCCGTAGAGTTTCAAAACTGAAGAAAAATTAGGAATTGAAATGTAGGTGCTAGCCCGCCCCCCCCCCCCGACGGTAGGATTTATAGTAAGAAGAGAGAGAGAGAGGGAGATACAAGTTAAAACCTGATAAAAACTCAGCATAGGATGGAAAGCAAGATAAGAAAAAGATAAGTACAAAAGATAAGAAAAAGAGAAGAACGTTTTCCGAATACCAATTTGAGAACGTGACGTAGGCCTCGATATTAACAATTAAGAAATAAGAACGTTTTCAGAATACCGCCCCATGTTTTATATTGTTTTTATAAAGCAAAGTAGACGATAATAAATCATTTTAAATAAGTTTAGTGTTAGATATGGGGATATTTGACAAATTTTCCTCATCGAGAAAAATTCGATATTATGAACAGTTCAATTATTTAATCGTTTTCCAGGTAAAATACATAATAAAAAAAGCCTGTGGCAGAGGCTATAATGCGCAACACGCGCGCCTTTTTGAAAGAAAGATGGCGATTTGACAACAAGCCTCCGTTCGATCGAGACAACTATTGTTATCAGTATCAATTCGCTTGGAATCACATAGAAGCTCCTGTATCTGATCGAAATTGTAAGTTCTCATGAATTCGTAATAATCCCCTTTTAGCTATTATGATTGAAAAGTCTCATTCCGTGAATTAAAGTGCGCGGGATGAGTGAATGAAAATTTTGCCTGTCATAATAAAGCCAGGGGCAGGGCCGTACCGTCGCTGGTGGTAGTTGTACAGCCTTAACCCTGGCCTGGGAGCTCCGGGCCGCTTCTGGCCAGAGCTCCCTGAGCCGGGGTCGATCAGGTGTCCGGACACTTTATATTTTTGAAGCCTTCTGTTTTTGTCTATGCGTTACACTAAGAATATGAATTCAATATTTGTACTTGTAGGCCTAGTCATCTTCTATTTTGTTTATAATATTTCCTAACATTTTGTACTAAAAATTGCTTGTAAATTTTTCCATTTTTTAGGGGCCTAGTAATAGTAGAATAGATCTATGGGTAGGCCTATGACTTTCTAAAAATGTAAAATTGATTCTCCGGACACACAACAACTGGGTATACAGGCTGAGCTAATAGCGATCGCAATGGGTTCGCGTTTAACACATTTCCTATTCTGCCAACAGCCCAACACACAAAATGGGCAAAATTCATTGAGCCAGTGTATCAACATTTCAAATCCTTTTTTCATAAAATGTTACGATCTTTTTCTATTATATCTAAACTTCTTATTTCTAGTCAATTTACTCACATTTGCATCGCCAAAATGTTGTTTTTAAGGCCGTTTTCGAGAGCACCACCTGTCCGTCGTCACACGATGGAAGTCGCCATTTTGGAAAATATGACTCCAGAACCGGGTTAATCTTGCAAGTTACTTTTACTTTTACTTTTTTCATTACAAAAAGGAGTTTTTTGGACACTTAAGGTAAATCATGTTTCTATTTTCTTACTTCAAAGCCGTATAAACAGAAAATTTCCCAGGGAACAGTCAAATATCAGATATAAATTAATTCTTTGAAGTGTATTTGTATCAGAAAATCTAATTTTGATATATAAGAATGTGTCGCATAGCTGCGCAAGAGGCGAATGCAAGCCCATGTTGTGCCGCCTAGAGTGTGATTTTGGTGCCATGGCTGACCGTAAGGAGTGAGTGGGCGTGGGTGTGGTACTTGATGCATGTATGTTATTGTTAAACCCATTGAAATTAGTTGTAGGTGATAAGTTGTGCATTTGATTTCTGCATGAATTATGTGTATTGATGATAAATTAATGATAATTTCAACTTAATATTTCAAGAAAAAAAAACAGGCGGGAATTAAAGCATGTTTAATTCCAGTCTCATTTTTTTTACATGGTGTACAGGCGCAGACCATGCATTGACTGCTGCCTGGTACTGGTATTAAAATTAATTCTGTTGTTTTGTGTCATCATATCAATAAGCTGTCTCATCAATTCACATGATGTACACAATAATGGGTCCCTGTTTTATTATGTTTACTAGGAGGGAGATTATTTTGTAAATGTGATTTTAAATGTAGTAGAAATTCAGATAATGTCAGAGACTTGCTTTTTAACTTTATATATTCCAATATATTTAATGTTAATATATTCTATAATTCTAAGCAGTGGAGTACATTTCTAGCTACTGTTGCAGCTCCAGCTGTCTGATCTCGCATTCCCAGATCTGCAAACAAGTTTGAGACATCATGGTAATTATACAGAATACAGAGTGAACATGGACAAACAGAAAGAAAAAAAAAATTTACTTGCAAAACTTAATTTTCTACTTTTGAATGATATAAATCTTACAGATACCGGGAAGTATAGTGGGACATTCATTTTTTTTTCTGATTAAAGTCTGTTGAGGAATGAGACCCCCAAGAGTTGATTAATTTTTATTAACAACGCAAAGCGTCCCATGCACTTCTCTTGTCTTATTCTAATTTGTTATCTTTCTTCTTGTATACTATATTTTCACAAATAGAAGCTGTTTGAATAAGAAAAATATGAAGGTAACACAGCCATGCTCTACAAGATCACCTCTTGTGTTGCATTTTAGTCAAATTAACTTAGTAACCTACATGAAAAAAAAAGTATGGAAGTTTCTTAGATCTACAAGTACCTGTAGATCTGCCACCCAATGGGTACTTGTCTTGGGTGGCAGAAAAGTTCCGCGTATAGCGTCCCTTTAAGAGGCCATATCTTCAGTTATGGTGCTCCAATTGTAATTTGGTCTTCACCATTGAATTTGTCTTGAAAAAACCTTTCAAGTGATGTATAATTTGTCTGTATTTAAAAAAAAAAATCATGTAATATAGCTAGAGCTAAGCTGAGCCTGAGACGGTACTGAGCATGACGCCATGAGGTAGGCCTAAGCAGTAAGCTGGCCCCCGAAACTTAGGCCCAGGGCCAGGTGTTCTTCTACATCATGTATGTTGGCTGTGACGGCTTGACCTCGGCCTCGGGCTGCTCTGCTTACCCTAGACCAAAAGCTTCAGTCTCTGTATTTTGGTTGTTCCGCTGAACTACGTTGGCTCCACTCACCATACATAGACTGAAGAGGTTGGGGGTCCGTGGCTACAGACAACAAGGTATAGTGAACTAGCGTTTTATAGATCGCGATTTAAAACTGTTTTTTGAGCGAAATTTATACAAATAATTTAAGTAATTGCATACCTTGGACCGGAGTTATTGAAAAAAAATCCACTGGATGATTGAGAAAACGGTTTTTCTTGCAAGTTGCCATCTTGAATGACGTCATTATCGTTAATGTTGGTTGGTTAATATCTCGATATATCGCGATTATAACTATTATCGTTTGTCTTCGTGAGTGTATCGTATCGTGTTTTGCCTTGTAGGTGTGCTGGTGGAATGCAATATCGATATCACATTCGTATATTGTTGACGCCCTCTCAGTTCGTTTGTAAATATTTCATAGTTTGGCTGCCTTAATTGGATCGATTAGCTGTGCATTTCCCAACTAAACATCGGTAAAGTATAATTTTCATGCATTTTCATCTATATCGTTTAAAGTATTTTAAAATTGAATAATTAAATATTTTTAATTTGTAGTTTACATATCCTTAGATTGTAACCTCGATGTGTTATGTAACCCCAAACTTTGGACTCTGGTCGGACAAAAGTGCTGGTGTTATAACGAATGGGAGCCCACACGGACACTTTACCGTCGGTGAATGGGGATTACAGTAAAATGTCAGAAATTGTTGAATAAATCCCCAGAAACGACGGTTATTCCTGTCTATGCTTACTGCTGCCCCGCAAAATTATTTTTTGGCTGTTCCTGTCACATTAGTCAATGACAATGGCAAAATTTTTATTAGACAGGAATAACCATCGTTTCTGGGGATTTATTTAACAATTTCGGAATGAGTTTCATATGCACCCCTACCTCGCGCCTCAGGCGAAGTTCGTGCAGGCTCCACTTCACTACCGCTACACTACACTCCACCTACCTGAACTCCGGGGTGGGGGGTCACACCCGCGTCCAGAAAAAATGTAGAAAAGGGTCCCATTTCAGGCGCTCAGCCGTCGTCAATGTCTTTGGCAAAAAGGGTTGCATTTCTGCACCATTCGCTGGTAAATCTTGTTTAGGGTAGCCTTTTCTCTCTCTCTTCACGCCATTTAGGGTTGCTAATTTGGTTATGAAGATGATGCCATTGAGGGGTGCAAATATGAATAGATCTACGCCGTTTAGGGTTGCAAATTTGAGAAGATTCGGGAGCAGACCTAAGCCATAAACGCCATGAAGGCAGACCTTCATTTTTGAGGAGCGCGATCGCGCCGGTGCTCCTAAAAAAAAATTAGAGCAAAAAATCGCGCTCCTAAAAAAAAACCCCAAAAAACATGATTTTAATTTAAACTCGGTCAATATTGCAGTCCCATGTAGTCCGATATGTAGATTTCCATGGCAACACCATGGAAGTCTACATGTGGGACTACAATATTCACTGAGGTAAGTTCAAATCAGAGTCGGGAAAGAGGTGAATATTCTTCATTTTTCTTATAGTTTTCAACTAAAAGGAATTATGGAAAAAAGAAGGCCATTTAATGGATTTAAAGATGTAAAATGTGAAATTTTAGCAATTTTTTTTTCTTTTTTTTTAGCAGGAGCGCGTACCACATCTTGTAAACGAATTGACGTCACCCAGGCCTAGTTTCACCACAGATTAATTAATAGCTAACAGCGCTATTGCATATATACAATGTTAAGAAAAATCCACAATTTATCATAAATGTATTGTAATGAATTGATTTGAGCTCCTCACGGAGAGCAATTATGAGAAGCTCAATTGAGCTCAAAAAAATAAGGAGAGTGATTTATTGAAATTATAAACGTGAAGGACTGTGAAGGGTGTGACAGAGCTTCCAAGTCTCCCGGATCCTGTGGGAGAATACTGGATTTCGATCCAATCTCCCGTTCTCCCGACCCCATGCCAAAATCTCCCGGATAATCATGATTTTTAGCTGTTAAATTGTAAAATTCATACAAACGACTGTTATACGAGTCTAGCATGTTCAACTCCCTTTACACCCACGTGAAACCTCTGTATCACATTTTCATTTTACCCATTAACTTTTACCAGTTTTTGTATAATCGTACATTGATTTCCGAAATGTAAATGAAGATAATTTTACGGAACGACTGGTGAATTAGTCTACCAAGCAATTTCTTTCTGGTTCTGCAATGTGTGTGATGGAAACACTTCAGCGGCACTGCCTGGACTCCAGCAGACCGCGCCGCGGTAGGAGGCTATGCGAGGAGGGAAGTCCATGAGCACTGCAATGCATTTTTTGGAAACTTGTGCAGGGTTGGCATATTTCCCGCTTCGGAGGCTTACATGTATTTCCCGGACGCCGGGAAATAAGCGGTATTTACTGCTTTTCCGGTATTTACCACTTTTCACCGGGAAATACTGGGAAATATAATTTTCCACTCACTTTCCTACAGGGATTGTAAAATTTTGAACATAAAAACAAAGGTGGCGAGTATGGTTGCTCTGGTGTGTACCATTTGTGTGAGTGTATGTGTGTTTATGTTTGGGTGTTATCTATGTCTGTTAACATGAAATGCTGGAAAAAATGCAATAAAATCATAAAAAGATTCCAAATATACATCTAATTGCATTGACACCTACAGGCAACAATGCTCTGTTGTTGTTGCGTATTCCTGTTCCGTCGTCTTCCACAAAATCCCATTTGTTTAACCCGTGGTTTTTGTTAGCTCTGCCCTTGCTCCGTCCCTCATCCAAATTCATCCAAACTAGACATGTTGTCCAGCATCCCTAGTTGTGCCTGTCGTCTTCCATTTTCCAAATTGCAGTAGGTTGCTCTTATAAAAAGTCTTCTTGCCTTAAATTCAAATCCAAGATAGTCTATGTTCAAAATGTTCATATGTATTAAAATGCAAATTAGGAAAATCGTAAAATGGCCATAACTTTGTTTTTATTCATTTTTGTTTCACTGATGGTACAATGTATCATCCTTCACAATTCAATGAATTTTTACGCATCAGTGACTATAAAATTTACAAGCAGCACCCTCTATTGCAAAGTAAACATGTAAATTTTACCTTAAATAGTGCCCTCTATTTAAAAGTGCAAATAGCAATTATTTCCTTGTTTTCATTCATTTTGGTCTAATATTTTCAGGGTTTGCTAATGGAAACATCTTTCATGATTCACAGGTTTGTTACGCATCAGTGACCATTACCCCTAGAAATAGCGCCCTATATTGAAAAGTTGAAAATAGTAAATGGCCATAACTTCTTTGTTTTCAATCATTTTGGTCTCATATTTTCAGGGTTTGCCTCTAGTATCGTCCCTCATATTTCAAATGGTTCTTACACATCAGTGATCGTTACCTTAATAATAATAAATAAATAGCGCCCTCTATTGAAAAGTCTCAAAATGTAAAATTGTCTTTACTTCCTTGTTTTAATTTATTTTGGTCTTATGTTTTCAGGGTTTGCCAATTGTATCATTCCACATTATCCACCTATGTTTTACGCATCAGTGACAATTCCAACAAATAGCGCCCTCTAATATTTTGAAAATGTATATTATCTATTATAATAGTTTTCTATTTCCTTCTGTTTCTTGCCCTCTATTAAATCACAGGCGTCAATGCATGCACATCGTTCTGAAACGATTGCAGTTCTAGTTTAGATATGATGTTATTCATTGAAGTTATATTAACTATTCATGCGTTACGTTCGCATTATTGCACATCCGTAGGCGTGTTTCGTTCGCATTTTTGCACAACCACACATTTCCCATAGATGTCCCCTGTCCCATTGTTTTTCGAACAATTGCATGCCCCGGAGTGTGCCTAGCTACAATGTATAGCCTGACGCTTTTATATACCGTACAAGTGTACCGATCGATCGCGCGTGCGACATTACTTTAGTGTTCGACGGATTATCCGGGGGATTATCGCAGTTTACAAATTACAGAATCGTTGAGTTTTCCCAAAAAATCAATACATCCTGATCACAGCCAGGAAGTTCGCTGAAAAATGAGAGGATAAAATCAATAAACCCTCCTCACAAACAATACCATGGCCAAGTTTATTGTAAGGAGTCTGTGACTCATGGCACGAATGTGAATGAGACCCTAAAATAATGCAACACACAAGGGGTTTACAGGTGAACGCATGAAGAGTTAAAAGAATTCCAACATTAAAAATGGCATAATATAAGTTGTGTATTTTTTTAGGCTACAAAAAGATCTTTTTCTGTAAGCAATTTCAAAATTCAAAACCAGCAACCACTAGTACACACTGATACATGTACACACTAAAACTCCTTACATACAGTAGAATACTGAGCTGTATTCACACTTAAAAACAAAAATCATATTGTAATGAGATACAATGGCATGTAAAAAGTTAAACCCCGGGAGAAATATATGTTTACATGTTTTAATATAATTATTCAATTTTCAGGAACATAATTTGAGTTTGTGTACGTATGTGTGAACTTAAATCGTATTTGTGTTTGGGTATGTACATGTATGCAGTATGGATTTTATCTGTTTGTGTGTTGCTACTATGAGTTTTGTGATTCTAATTATTTCAGAACACTATTTTCATTTGTTGAGGTTGAAAACAACTAAAATTATTGAAAAAAAAAGAATTAGAAATCATATTTTCCGTTTTTTACATATTTACCGGAGGCCCATCTTATTTACCAGACGGTATTTACATGTACCACCGGTAACTACCGCCACCGGTATTTACCGCCCAACCCTGAGCTGTGTGCGCTGTATTCAAGCTGAAACTATGGATCAACGATGGGTTACTATGATAATTACACCCAGACTTTTAGGACTAATTTTATTGACAATCCTGAAGAACGGAAGCAAAGTGGAGATTTTTTTGCCTACTTTCACTTGGGTTGATCAGATTCGAACATTTTCTCTTCCGTGAGTGAGCTGGCCTGGCGCTAACGCAGCTCCCTGGCCCATCACGGACTGGAACTCCCTGGGTTAGCCTGGCGCTGGCTGGCTGTGCGTGCCTTGCTACAAAAAAGCACAGGAATCCCTCGGCCCTCAGAGACTTTTAACAGACCACATTTAAATCTTTAAAGGTCCAGGTTAGCTCTTCTAAAACTACTGCAGCCCCTTCCCCTCTGGTCAATAAAGGTACTTTCATGTTGAATGCATTCTTTTATGAATCATGTTATGTTCTACTGTATGAAGCTTGAAGTATATTTTAGTCAATGACAATTCATGAAATCTCTCTAATGTGCATTTAAATCTATGTGCCAAAAGTTTTAATGGCTTAGGCAGCTGTCAGATACTATCAAATGTTGTTTCTTAATTTGTTTTGCTACCCGAAACTCCCATCCGTGGGACATTTCGCAGCGCGCTCCCTCACAAAATCATACCTTTGCGAAATCTTCTGGATTCTATCATCCCAATGTTGGCAGCTCTGGTGTGATTTTAAGGGATACAAATTAAACCTCGCACATGCCGGCCAGCGCATCACTTATTAGAGAATACCCACCATTCAGTATAGTCTCTAGTCTTACACCCGGTTCTATACTATAGGCAGCACGCCAAGGGTTTAGGCCTTTAGTCTTAATACCATTTTGTTTGATTCATACCATCAAATTAGTGGAAGGGACATATGGAAGTCTTTCCTTTTTCATATTGTTGTCATTGTATTTTTAATTTGATCACGGAGACATGACCCTGCCTCACGTAGGCTGTGTGTCAAAGATGATAAACAAAGAGCCAAGATCATTTCGCTGAGGAAGACCGCAGTTTTAGCAGCCAGAATTTTTTATTTAGACCTAGGTCTAATTCAGATTTATTCTTTTTATTTAACGAAACCAATAGTTCAACTTTTCCGTGGTATCTCTTGACATTTTTCTATTATAGGATTGCCTGTCAAGATGGAATCTGACGCGAGGTTTGCTCACCTTCTTCAACCCATTAGGGATCTAGCGAAGAACTGGGAGGTTGACATTGCATCACATCTGGAGGATTATGTTGCTGAGGTATGACAAACTGGGGGCTGTTTCATAAAGCTGTTCGTATAAAGTTAAAGGTCAAGTCCACCTCAGAGAAATGTTGATTTGAATCAATAGAGAAAAATCAGACAAGCACAATGCTGAAGATTTCATCAAAATCGGATGTAAAATAAGAAAGTTATGACATTTCAAAGTTTCGCTTATTTTTAACGAAATAGTTATATGAACGAGCCAGTTGCATCCAAATGAGAGAGTTGATGATGTCACTCACTATTTCTTTTGTTTGTATTGTTTGAATTATACAATATTTCAATTTTTACGAATTCGACGATTAGGACCTCCTAGCCTCAAGCACAAAATGTTAAAATAATGGAATTCCACGTGTTCAGGGAGGAATTAAACTTCATTTCACATGACAATGACGAGCAAATCAAAATATTTCATATTTCAAACAAAAAACAAAAGAAATAGTGAGTGAATGACGTCATCGACTCTCATTTGGATGTAGCTGGCTCGTTCATATACATGTAACTGTTTTTGTGGAATGAAGCGAAACTTTGAAATTTCATAACTTTCTTATTTTACAACCGATTTTGATGAAATTTTCAGTGTTATACTTGTTGAAAATTTTCTCTTTTTATTCAAATCAAGTTTTTGTTGGGGTGGACTAGTCCTTTAAGAGCAACTTTAAGAACGACTTGTGATCCTTCCTTGTTGTAAGTGATCTTCACCATCAAATGGTCTTTGGTGATTATTCAGTACGTAAGAAAGGTTTACCAGTTCTTAAAGTCGCTCTTACGAACAACTTTATGAAACCCACCTGGTTTATATTATTTTGAAAGGGTATAGATTGTGGAGTACCGCATTGATGATGTTACAAGAAAAAAGTTGTTGCACTTCAGCATTTCTTATACCATTTCGGTAAGGTTCTAGGAAATTTGCTCCAGCTACAATCGCTCTGCTGTAATGCAAATTTCACACAATAATGAAATGACCGACTTCCACCCTGGATTTAACACTATATCCTAAGCCTAACATATAATGCTATTGCAACCCTCACCCTAATGCTATACATGTATCTTGGACGAAAGAAAGCCCGGAGCAAATGTCATGTCACCTTTGATAGGTACATGTAGAACGTGATGAAATGCCTCTAAAACCCCAAATTGGTGCTAATCGGTCCATGGGTGCCTAAGATATGACCTCATTCACATTATTAGCCCAAATGAAATCAGTGTATTATTTGTCTGGATTTGATTTCACTGAGGTAATATCTGTTGGCTGCCAGGATGGACAAATTCCCACCTAATGTAAATTGAGTTGTAGATATACTGACGTATATATGCATTTCATCATGCTCTACAAAATGATGCCTGTATTTCTGAAAGGCAGCTTGAGCTAAAGCTGTGGTAAAAATGATAAGAACAACGCGCCTCGGAATATAATATTTTTAGATAGATGGTGCTATATAAATGCATATTATTATTGTTATTATTATGTTGATCATTAGTGATAATTTGCTCTATATTTCTTAGTTTACTTATGAAAAAAAGATGTACATTCTCGATTTATATTCATACAGGGTGTTTCTAAAAAGGATAACCAAGGTTCAAAGGTCAACTACATGTATATCAAGACTACATTATATGTTCTTGTGATTTATTTTTTACATGACTGAGTAACTCATCAACTTCCATTTGACACCTTGCTTTAATATTAAAGTCACAATTGTCACGTTTTTTCTAATCGGTTAGAAGGGCAATGCAAGACGGTCAACGTCGAAAGGGGAGCTATTGGGCAATTCCACGATAACACTGTGACATTTTGGAACTCCTATTTACTCATTAAATGTGGAATACCAACAAACTATTTATCTTTTGAAAAAAATTGGATTATGTAACTATGACTCTAATCACAAGTAACCTACAACAACAACAAAAATCTTTAACTTCATGCTAATTAATGAATTATGCATAATTAATTACAACTGTAACACCGTGACTCAAAATGGACATGCATATTCTTGTACTTGATTCATTTAATAAACTCTGGAAGTTACTGAACATTTTAAAAAGAGATTATGTTTTTAAGATACAGTAGAGACTTGACAGTAATAACCAAGTAGTTTATAGAAAAATAATCAATAAACATGACAATGATGATACATATTATAAACAAATGCACTGTAACACCGTGACTGTAACACCGTGACTTCTGAACTGCATGTACAAAACGTATGTAGAATTTTCATATCATTCTTCCTTAACCTAATCTAAAAGGTATCATTGAGCAATCTTTTATCAATAAAATTTATGTCATACATCAGAGTACATGTAATTAATGAGGATGAAAAATCTAGTTAAAAATTTCACTAACAAAAACAACAAAAAATAAAACTATATACACTGTAACACTGTGACGGTTCTTGTAGGCCCCCATGTTTCATTCATAAGATACGGGAAAAGTTTTACTCAAAAAAGTTATGAACTCTCTCTAATGCAGAAAAACTTTTATGTAAATATGCAGATTAAAAGCTTAATAGAAACACTCAGCAAACTGATATATACTTTTAATTGCAACTTTATGGTAATTATGCATGTACATGTACGTATACAAAGATAAGTTGAGCCCATAACAATTACAGGAAGAAAAATTAACACACAGCATCTACAGACTTGCATGTAGATATTCGCTCAATTTCCAAGATGTTATAGAAATTTGTAAGATTTCTTGAAGTCCTTTTTAGTTTGCTTCCTGGATTGGCATTGCAAAGTGGTACCGCTCTCTGTTATCCATAACAGGTGCTGGCAACTTTCTCACTATTTGTTTTTCTTCAACCCAACCATACTTGTCAGTGACATCCTTTGCAACAAAATACTCTTATGATAGTGTATGACATGAAATTCACCGTCTTGGATATCAATCAATTGTGCCACATATTTGAGCGATTTCTGCCGAGCACCTTCATACTGCACCAAGATGCAGTCTCCGATCTTGATTGCATCCTCAGATGGTGGTGCATCAGTCATTCTTGTCGTTGATGTATCCAAACCCCGGGGAGGGGGGGCCACTTCCATTTACGAGTGGATACCATGCGCGACCATGGGGTCTCGAAAAGCACCCTAAACACGTAATTTCCATATTCTGAAAATGCACCCCTTAACAAGTATTGGCGTATGAAACCCTACCCTTAACAAGTATAGGAAACAAATCGATACTCTTGGCAAATATTCCTGAAATGAACCCCTAAACAAGTACAGGAATGTTTTATTGTTACGGGTCCTTCGGTCGTCGGCTTTACCTTATTTGGTTTAGTACGACCCCACCTTTTACACCTCGCGCAAAACGGACTCTAAACACGAAGTGTTGGGGCAAAAAGGACATCCTTTATAAAACATGTTAATTTTGTTTTATCATCCCCGCAAATTCGACCCTTAACACGTAATTTTCCTAGCGAAATAGATACCCTTTTTTCATAATTTTCGTGTTTTTGACACCCTTATCACGTTACGTACGTAACGTGCCCTATCGTGAAAAGGACATCCTTTTTACGTGTTTTTTTGGTCGCGCATGGTATCCACTCGTCAATGTAAGTGCCCCCCCCAATCCAAACCTGCAATAAAAGCATGGGTTTCATCTTCTTGTGGTTTTCTCCATGGTCTCTTACCGTGTTTACACATGACTCGGCTCGAGTGTTGAATCCTCAAGCAGGGTCGAACGCTGCAAAGAGAGCATGCTGTGATCGCGTTTATACGTACATATAAAAAGGCGAGTTCAACACGGCTCGCGGATCTCGAATGGAAGAAGAATTATGACGTCGCAAATTAAAGGCGGGAAATTCACCGCCGGAATCGAATCTTGTCCGTGCGAACAACAACAATGCCAAAAGTGAAAGCGCGCGCAGTGACCTAGGTCAAGAGGGTTTGACACGGCTTTCTGTTTACACACGAAAAAATTGCCGAGTCTGACTCGGCTCGCGGGTTGAAACCTACGATTTTGGCGGATCAAAAAAGCCGTGTTCGACACGGCTCGCGGATCACAGTGATCGCGTTTACACAGCATAAAATTGCCGTGTTCGACACGGCTCGCGTGTCGAACCCCCGAGCCGTGTCCCTGTGTAAACACGGTATGTGTTTATACCTTTCCTGGAAACAGCCAAGCCTCCATCCCAACTGACAGAAATCAGCTGGTCACTTCAACAAACATCATTTGGCAGGAACCTACTATGCTTTCTGTGCAATAGCAATGTAGGTCACGGTGTTATAGTCACGGTGTTACAGTTATTGTAACACCGTGACATGATTTAAGTAACTTTTAATTAATTAACAAACTGACTAATTAACTTGTAAGTACTTGTATATGATAGTTATATGTGAGAATGATTTGGGCACTAAAAGTTTTTTATATTGTTTGTGTAGTTTTCATAAAATTTTAAAAACATCAGTTTTTACTGTAACACCGTGACATTATTTATCATGAGAGTTTAAATGTTCGCTGAAGCATAACGCAAAGAAAATTTTGAACTTTGGTGAACCTGTTATGAAATTCAGCCCTAAAACTCAGAAAAACACATTTAGATTTTTATGAATCTTTCAATGGAACACTTGCTACACATATTTAATTTTAATGCATTTTTCACACATTTAAACAAAAATTAATTATGCTAATTTAATTTGCATATTTGGCATCTTAAGGACCAAATTTTTCGTTATTATGGACAGAATTGAAAAATTCAGTCTTTTAGCTTTAATATGATACCAAACTTGTTCAGGTTTGACCATTTCTAAAATTTGATGGTCATGTCCACTTTATCATGGAATTGCCCTATTGTACATGATGTACTGTGGAAACGTTGGAATATGTTGGTGCAAAAGGTTTGGATGAATAACTGATTCAACAGTGATTGAAGATAGGCAGTTGAAATGCCAATGCCAGTCACTCACAAAGGTGACCAGATGGGATAGCATTTCTCTATGAAGAGGGAAATTCTATGATGAAACCCAAACCCTACAACAAAGTTGGTTTTGTACATGTACATTAAAACTCAAAACTTGGAAAAAGTAGGTTTTTTACCCTTTGCCTTTGATGGACCATAACTCTGTGGCCCATGACAATTGGAACGTGAGCAAGGTGTCAAATAAAAGTTGATGAGTTACTTAATCATGTAAAAAAAAAGAATAAATCATATGGTCCTGATATAGAAAAAACAAAAAAAATCCATATTTTATTGTTCGAAATAGACTTGAAATGAAATACCCTGAAAATTTGCTTTGCCCAATCATGGGCCCGGCAGCCGCTGTGCAGCGCCAGATCGATGAGGCTCTATTCCTTTTAATCGTTGAACGCCAAACAGGTTAGCAGCAACTCCCGTCTTTTAACGTCTTCTGGTCTGACGCGGCCGGGGTTTGAACCCCCGACCTCTCGGATGTGAGACAGACGCTCTACCAACTGAGCCAACACTCCGGTTGGCCCAAATAGTTGACCTTCGAACTTTGGTTACCTGTTTTTAGAAACTTCCTGTATATGCAATGTCATTGTAATGTTTCTTTCTGTTACAATTAAACTAAGCACAAATTCAAATTTGAATCTTTTTGTCACTTTTGTTTAGATGGAAGCGATTGTAATCAGCTTTGATGGCGGTTCTACCACGATGAACTTTGCAGAGGCAGCGCTTCTAATTCAAGGTTCAGCCTGTATCTACAGCAAGAAAGTGGAATATCTCTATGCCCTGGTCTACCAAACATTAGATCTGCTTGCTAGTAAAAAGTAAGTTGATATGCAAGTTTCTACACCCTTAAATTTTAATATCTTACCGTGGCTACATGAATCTGGTCGACTTAAAGTGGGAGTTCACCCTGAAGAAAAGTTTGTTGTAAAAAAGCAGAAAAAAAATTTGGTGAAGCCATGGTTTGAGGAAAATCCATTAAAGATTAATAAAATAATTAGAATTTGAAGTTTTGGATTGGCATGTATGTCCAACAAGCATCCTCTTGGAATCCTGGTGCCTGTTGCATAAAACTTTTTACCTGAGAAAACTCTGGTGATGATAATAAGGGCTAAGGTTAGTCTGATTTCTGCCATCGACTTTAACACAGGGCAAAAACTCCAGTAAAAACAACCAGAGTTTTCTCAGGTAAAAAGTTATATGCAACTGACCCCTGGAGTGTATACCTTTAAAGGAGAAATTCACCCTGACAAAGAGTTTATTGTAAAAAATAGCACAAAAAAATAATAAAAAATACTGCAGAAGGTTTGGAAAAAAAAACCAAAGAATAACAAAAATGATTAGATTTGATACTTGATTTGTGATGTCACATGCGAGCGGCTTTCCTAATGGTAAAAATTCTGTTAAATGTCACTTTCTCTGAAAATTGAAAATGTTTTTTCCTATACCATCAGTATATCAGTAGACAAATCATTTCACACCTATTCCTTAAAAAGAAAAAAAAAATCATCATCAACCATTAAGAAATTGAAATTTAGGCATTTATATTACACAACATATGGCATAGCTGCCCGTTTATAACATCTCAAATCAAAAACTTAAAATTCTAACAACTGGTGCCCTATTCACCAGCGAATGTATGCCTTCAAGAGAAATCCAGTGGAAACATCTTTTTTCCATAATATTTTCTAAACGTTGCTTTGAATTCAGGCAATATTAAATTTTCTTGAAGATTGATCATAACTTACTTACTTACTTACTTACGCCTATCGCCCCTCCTGGGACATAGGCCGTCAACCAAGTTCCTCCAGGCAGAGCGGTCCTGAGCCAGCGTCTCCAGTTCTTTCCATGTGCGGCCCAGCCTCTTAACATCTGCCTCCATGTCTCTGCGCCATGAGTTACGAGGCCTTCCCCTCTTCCTTTTTCCTTGAGGATTCCAAGTCAATGCCTGTCTAGTAATATTAGGCATTGGTTTCCGTAGGGTGTGGCCAATCCACCGCCATCGTCTCTGCAAGAGCTCTGCCTCAATGGGTTGCTGGTGAGCAATCTCCAACAAGTCTTGATTACTAATTACCTCAGGCCAGAAAATTCTGAGGATACGCCTAAGACAAGTATTGATGAAGGTCTGTATTTTCCTAATAATGGCAACAGTAGTTCTCCATGTTTCTGCACCATATAGGAGGACCGGCTTGACAACTGTGTTGAAGATGCATATTTTAATGTTCCTTGGTAGTTTTGTAGATCGCCATATGTTATTTAGCTGATGGAATGCACTCCTTGCTTTCCCTATCCTTATTCTTACATCTGCATCTGTCCCACCTTGTTTATCCACGTTACTTCCCAGATATGTAAAGCTTTCAACCTCTTCCAGTGGTTTATCTTCCAACCTGATGGCAGATTGATTTGAGGAATTGATTCTTAAGATCTTGCTCTTTTTTTGGTTAACATTTAGTCCAAGGTGACCTGACTTATCTCTAATGATGTCAGTTTTATCTTGCATCTGCTTGTGAGTGTGTGAGAGCAAGGCGATGTCATCTGCAAAATCAAGATCATCCAGTTGCTGCCATAGAGTCCACTGGATTCCATTCCTCTTGTGAGTGGTGAGGACTTCATAATCCAGTCAATGGCCAATAAGAAGAGAAAGGGTGAGAGGAGACACCCTTGTCTTACTCCTGTCTTCACATTGAATGCATCTGTTAGCCCCCCTCCATGAATTACCCTGCATGACAATCCCTCGTATGAATTCCTTACAAGATTGGTAATTTTTTGTGGTATCCCATAATGTCTCATAAGCTTCCACAGTGTTGGTCGGTTAACGCTATCAAACGCCTTTTCATAATCAATGAAATTAACATAAAGGGAAGAGTTCCATTCCAGTGACTGCTCCAGGATTATGCGCAGAGTGGCAATTTGATCAGCACATGATCCACCTGATCGAAATCCTGCTGGCTCGTCTCTCAGGTGTGGGTCAACAGCGTCCTTCATCCTGTTGAGAAGTATTCTGTTGAAAACCTTCCCAGGCGTTGACAGTAAAGTTATTCCTCTGTAGTTTGAACACTGACTTAAGTCCCCCTTCTTAGGTAGCTTAACTAGATATCCCTCTTTCCAGTCTGACGGGATGCTTTCCTCCTTCCAAATACTCTCAAATAAAAGATATAGCATGTCCACACTGGCTACCAAGTTGGCCTTCAGTGCTTCCGCTGGAATGTCATCTGGTCCAGCAGATTTTCCATTTTTCAGCTGATTTATGGCCCTTCGAATCTCTCCTTTGGAAGGTACACTACAGTCAATGTCCAAATCATGGTTAGCTGGGTGTATGTCTGGTGGGTCATGTGGATCTGGCCTATTCAGTAGTTCCTTGAAATGTTCTGCCCATCTTTTCTTCTGACCCTCTCCGTCAAGGATAGGTTGTCCGTCCTTGTCTTTAATTGGTCTCTCTGACTTATTAAATTTCCCTGACATTTTTCTGATTAATGAATAAAGTTCTCTTAAGTTTCCTCTTTTAGATGCAGTTTCAGCTTCATCTGCAAGACCTTCAATGAACCTTACTTTGTCTTGTTTTATCCTCTGTCGCACAGACTTGTTAGCCTCCCTATACTCTGTCTGCGCTTTGGATTTTTGAGCTCTTGTGCGGCTATTGTTGATTGCTGCTTTCTTTTCCCTTCTTTCCTCCACTTTTTTCAGAGTATCCTTTGTGATCCACTCCTTGTGGTTTTGTTTTACAGGACCTAATACTTCCTTACACGTCTTTGTGTAGGTCTCTTTGATTCCTTTCCAAGTCCCTTCAACTGATTTCTCCTCTAATGTATCCTGGAGTACTTCAAATCTATTGGAAAGGTTGATCTTGAATTCTTTGAGTTTCACTGCCTCCTCTAACAAAGTAATATTGTATCTTTGGCGTTTTGCATTCTGTCCTGCATAGTCCCTCCTAAGTTTTAACCTTTTTTGTGATACCAGTAGATGATGGTCTGAAGCCACATCTCCTCCCTTCCTTGTTCGAACATCTTGCAAAGAACTACGGAACTTCTTGATTACACATACATGGTCTATTTGATTCTCAGTTGCCAAATCTGGTGAAACCCAAGTAGCTTTGTGTATGCGCTTGTGTTGGAAAAAGCTCCCTCCAATAACAAACTTGTTTGCAGCACAGAAATTTGCAAACCTTTCCCCATTGTCATTCATCTCTCCCAAACCTTGTTTGCCCATGACTTCTTCAAAACCGGTATTGTCACATCCAATCTTGGCATTGAAATCCCCCATCAGGATTGTAATGTTTCTTCTCTTTCTTTTCTGCACTATTGTGTGAAGTTGATTGTAGAAGCTTTGTCTTCATCTGTCCCATCATTCGTAGGAGCATAACATTGGATTACATCCATATTAATCCTCTGCTTATCCGTTCTGAAGGATGCCACAATGATCCTTGGACCATGGGCTTCCCAACCAATAAGTGCTCCCTGGGCTTGTCGCGACAACATTATTGCAACTCCCTGCGTATGTGTGGCTTCATCCTCCATGTGTCCCGAATACAAAAGTAGCTCTCCAGTAGATAATTTAAACTGACCAGCACCTAGCCATCTACATTCGCTTATCCCTAAGATAGACAGGTTGTATCTTCTCATTTCACTTGCAACTTGCAATGATTTCCCTGCTTCATACATGGTTCTTACATTCCATGTCCCTACATTTGTTGTGGTCCTGGTTGATACAACAGTTATCGGCCTTGTAGCTTCCAGAGACTGGCTTTCACTACACGGCGCCATGAACTCTCCAGTCTGAGATCCGTCTTTCCCCAGGTCCATTCTGTTTAAGTTTCTTGTTGACGTTTTCGTAGCATTCACATTTTTTTACAGGGTAGGGTCGCTAACCCGACGCCCAACCCTCCTCCTTTTCCGGGCTTGGGACCGGCATGGTGGTGTGTGCAAACCAAGGCGGAGTTGAAGATTGACTTACATGAACTTTAACCTGTTCCTATGAATCACTTTGAATGTATCAATTCATTATTAAATTTTATGTTTTTATTCTCTTTCTTTTTCTGTAACCCCCATCCCTCTCTCTCTCACATACACTACTGGTACTTATCATTTAATAACAATTTCTTCTTTTTAGTTTCTTCCTTTCCTTTTGCTTTTTAACTCTGTATAATGCTGTATGTTTACTGTCTTTTTAAAAAAATATGCTTTCATAATTCAGGAGCAGATCCAGGATTATCTAAGGAAAAATTTGACAAGCAAAAAAAAAAATGTGTGTTTACCAAAAATTCAGCAATTTCGTCCCACAAAAAACTTAACAAGCAAAAAAAAAGGTCTCCACTTTCAAACGGAGAGGGGGGGGGCAACACTTCTGTTTCAACTGCATTTTTACATTACAAATTTTAATTTTGCTTCTCCAAGGGGGGAAATGGGCCAGCTGTGCCCATCCCCTAGATCCTCCAGTGCTCATACATCCCTTTTCTCCTTCATTTGTTTTCTTTTCCTAGGAAAATGCAGCAGGCGTGTTCAGTTGATGCTGAAGGAAAAGATACAGATGCATCGTTTGCATTTAAAAAGAATGAAATCGAGGTGAGAAATGGGGACATGTGAACAGCCCCTATCGAAAAACTCAAACGAGTTGGTCAGAATGATTTCTGAAATTCATTTTTGATAACAGATCCCACACCTCAAACTGACAAAAAAATGGAATTGAATTTACAACAGCTGGACTCCATGTAGAAGTTACGGAGAGATAAAGAATAAGGTGAAATTGAGGTATGAAGTTTGATGAGCTCTCAAACATGATACATGTACATGTATCTCCATACAACGTACTTTGTTAGACTCTCTCTAACATGATATCTCTATACAACATACTTTGTTAGACTACATGTATCAGTGCTCAAGAAATGTAATTTTGGGGCAATGTTTGTACCTTTATTTTGGTTTTCACCATGCCTTAAATTTCAATATTGTAGGGCAAGTCGACTTATCAATAGAGCACATAATTATTATTATTAGTTGTTATTTTTATTGTGATTAATATTATCATTATTGTTGTGTTGTGGTCATCATCATCATTTTATTATTTTTTTTCAATGTTAAGTTTTTATCATTAGATGATCTTCCGGTAGCAAAGAACATTGACCTAAAGGAAGAAAATGACCGCAATCACAACTTGACTGGACATCTTTTAGCTCAAACACCCCTATCATTGCTCAAAGTGGAAGGAGCTGATCGAGGAATACCATTGACAAAGTAAGTGAGACTGCTGTATACTAATAGGAGTGAGCTGTACATGGGTCAAAAATACTTTTTTGGGGTCATTTTGATATGGCAAAAGTTTTTTTTTTAATGCTTGTAATCTCAACATGAAATGACAATATTCTTTGTCTCGGATCCGAGAAAAAAGTGTGCTGAGCCAAAATCCAAAATGGCCACCAAAACCCCCCAAAATCACAGTTTTGGCCACACTATTTCGTAGGCTTTTTCTCGGGTTTTTGGTGTCAATTCATATGCTTTGGGGGGCAGGCAATTTTTTCCCCCTAAAATTAGTACTTTTTAAACCATTTTTTGTGTAGAGTTAAATAGTGATTTTACCTAAATTTACCTATTTTTAGATCCTTATGTCAGCAAAAAAGGAGGTTTCATCATCTTCTGGTTATTGGATATTAGACTATACGAGTTCAGTTGAACAGTAACAAGCACATATAGATGTTGCTTTTATTCCTCTAATTTGGGGTATACGGATATTTGCGAAATATATCTTATTAAATAAGAAAATTCCATTTATACATGGGGCTTTACAGTATACAATGTATTGTACATACTGCACTGCATACATGAATGTCCATGCAGTGACCTCCATGACATAACAAGGTATGTTTATAAGCTATATACTATACATGAAGGGTCATGGAAGGTTAGATACAATTAGATGCCTCAGAAACTGAAGATATGTTTTGTCTCAGAAAATGAAGACATGTTTTGTCAAATAAATTCAGGGGGTTGGAGAGGGGCAAATGTTATTAATGAATGGATTACAGTCAACCCCACATGATGGCATTTACACTGTAGCTCCATGCATTCTTGGCCCAGTCACATAACAGTTACCATAGTGGTAACTTTGCCATCCATTGGTAACTTGCATGGAATCCTTGATTGTGATTGGCTGTCGATTAGTGTTGCCGTGGTAGGTACGTGCAAGCATAGCCCCTGGTTAGTCACCACAAACAGTTAAAAAAAACCTCCAAATTAAGAAGACTAATGGCTAAAAATGTGACGTACGTACATGATGTGAAGGTTATGTGTCATTTGGGTTACATCATGTACATCAGCTGACAAGCAAACAAATTCACAATTTACAAACTAATTCTAAACCTCAGGAGCTCACTTCAATGACACTATAGTTCACATACAGGCCTTGTTACATGTATGTCGTGGTGGTCAATGCATGGATTTATACAGTGTAGTATGTACAGTACATTGTATACCGTATGGCACATACAGATGAATGGATAAATTACTTTTTAATTTCAATGAGAAATATATCGCAAATATCCGTAAAACCCAATTTAGAGGAGTAAAAACAATATAGCTACATGAAGCTTCTTGCTACTGTTCAACTCGTATTGTCTGATATCCAAGAGCCACAAGACGATTAAACCTATTTTTCGACTGAAAAAGCGGTCTAAAAATTGGTAAATCACCTTTTAACTCTTCAAATAATGGTACTAATTTTAGGAAAAAACAAATTGCCTGCCCCCCAAAACATATGAATAGACACCAAAACTATTGAAAATGACCACCAAATAAAGAAGTTGTGGCTTAAAACCGTGATTTTTTTTTTTTTGGGGGGGGGGGATTGGCAGCCATTTGGACTTTGACCCAGCACACTTTTTTTCTTGGACCTGAGACAAAAATGTCATTTCATGTTATTAAAAAGGGACACAAAAATTTGTTGCCACAGTAAAACCAAAAATCACCCATTTATAGCCAACTCATAATACTGAATGTTAGAAGATGAATTGGCATTAGACCATTTGAAAATGAACCACTTGATCTTTTCATCTTTGCTTGTTGTGGTCTAGTGGTTCTGACTCTCGTCTTTCAAACAGAGGGTCGTGGGTTCAAATCCTAGCCATGGCATGTTATCCTTCAGCAAGAAATATATCCACACTGCTGCACTCGACCAAGGTGAGGTGAATGGGTACCCGGTAAGATTTTTTTCCTTGATGCTTTAGCGCTGATATGGTGGCTCAGCTACAGCAACACATATCAAAGCGCAGTTCAGTATATGCACATAGTAACAGTGCTATATAAATGGACTTATTATTATTTCAGCCGTAAGGGAGAGACCGTAGGCTACAAGGGAGACTTCCGTATCAACAGCTCGATGTTTCACTCATCCAGAGCGCTCCTCATCGACCCGTCCCATCTATCTCTATTAGAACAGTCTATGATGAGACATCCTGCCTCAACCCCAGCTAACTTCATCCTTAATGGTGAGATTCCTTTCATCTTCAAGGGCTACTCTGGGCTGAAAATATATATTTGTTTTAATAATATTTTATTTCCTTCCTCTTTCAAATCAATAAGTTTACAATTTATATAAATAAAGATTCTTTGCATGTATACAATGAATAAACAATAAAAAAATAAATATATCAATGAGATTGCAATTTATTTTTAAATGATTACAAATGATATTAAACTGCTAAATTTCTCTTCTATAACAATATGAAAGCAGAGGGGGGAAACCCATATCAATCGACAAAATCAAAAAAGTAATTTGTAAAAGATGACTTTTTCCATGAATAGAAAAGAAATAATCTCTTTTGCACATATTAATTGCACAAGAAATACAAAAAAGGATAGATTATTTCAAAGGTTAAGTATGGAGGAAGGTTATTATCATAAATTATATCCTATAATTATAATAGAGTGGAATCATTGATCTCCAAGATTGAATTATTGATCTCTAAGATTGAATCATTGATCTCTAAGATTGAATCATTGATCTCTAAGATTGAATTATTGATCTTTAAGATTGAATTATTGATCTCTAAGATTGAATTAAATGATCTCTAAGACTGAATTATTGATTTCTAAGATTAAATTATTGATATCTGTGATTGAATTATTGATCTCTAAGATTGAATTATTGATCTCTAAGATTGAATTATTGATCTCTAAGATTGAATCATTGATCTCTAAGATTGAATTATTGATCTTTAAGATTGAATTATTGATCTCTAAGATTGAATTATTCATATCTAAGATGGAGGTATTGGTTTCAGTTTCCAGCAATATCGCCAACAGGCTGTTAGAGTAATCACCACAAATGGACCAAAACTCAGCAAATCCTAAAAAAAAATCATGTTTCCCCTAAATTATCCTTTCTTAAAACCTGTTTATATGCTTGTGAGGTCATATGAAAGGGGGGGGGGGGAGTGAGGGGGCAGAAAATAGTATGATACATGTAATGTAGACAAGCAGACACTTTTACATTGAAATGGTTTTTTTTCTATAAATGTAGTTCATGACATTCTGTATTTTTTCATGAAATGCTTCAGTTTTGGTGCTAAAAGTTCACAATTGTAAAATAAATGCAATATTGCAAAATTTACGCAATATGGCAAATTTACTTTTGTCAGCAAATGGTATAAAAATATACTGTAGCAGAATCTTCTAAATCAATCTGATTTTGACTTTTTTTTGTGCCTTCTCTTTTTCTTTCTTGTAATATATATACGCACATGAATAAGTCAGCAATTTTTCTTTCTCATTTCCAAGGGGAACCACACTTACAAGCCATGCTTTTAGTGGACCCCCCCCCCCATTTCCATTTATGCTCAAGTTTATACTGTTTTTTTACGAAGTAAAGATGCTTGTCTGTAAAATTGTGTCTGATTTATATTACTTTGTATTATGTATTGAGTGGAAATGGAATAAAGAATTGAATTAAAGTGAATAAAATTTTGAACTTTGGGGACACCACATATATGCGGGGTCATATTGGAACTGTTCGAAAGGCATCTTGCGCATATAATGTGTACTATTGCTCTTACTGACGTGTAATATTGTATACTAATGAACCTTTTCTACCATTTTGCTCCCTAGCTCCATTCAGTCCTGTGAAGAATGATAACGTCATACCTGATATCCCAGATGACATAGCGGATGACATTCCTAAGCATGATATGAGTGGTAGGTCAAAGGTCAAGTTGAATATCCTTGTTTCCATGGCATTCTCTATAGCGACCATTGCTCTGATGGAAAATTTGCAAGTTAAGCCAAACATTAAACCTATTAACCTCCATAACTAAGTTCACCCTAATTCTTATCTTTAAAAAAAAACATGTTTCAAATATTTCAGATAATGATGAAGTAGATTTATCTTTTGAAGGTCTTTTTTTTTTGCAAAAGTGTAATAATACTCTATTCTAGGGAAAAGAGTCCACAGGGTGTCGGGCGATCTAACCCCCTAAGTTCTCAAAAGAGCCCTGGCCATTAAAAAAGGAAAATCTCACTTCACTGCAATGTTTAAGCTTATTCAATTTATCAGATTTTGGTGGAAGGTTATGAAAAGTAGCTCTCGAACATTTAAAAAAAAAAAACTACCTGCCGGCTGCCCTAATCTTAAAAAACAAAACCCATATTTTTCTTTTTTAACATTTCAGCTGATGATGTTGAGATGGGTCTGCCCTTCGATGATCTGATCGATGACGACGATCAACAACCAATGCAGGTTAGATTCTCACATTAATAGTAATAACAATAGTGTGTTTCATTTATCATAATTTGCAAAACCCAAGAAGAGGAGCAAAATTATTGGAAAGAGTAAAATGAAAAGAACAATTAAAATCAAGTTTCATATAAATGGGTTATGAAATATGCAAGTTATGGAAATTTAAAGTCTTGTATTTTCTATGGGGATCCTTAACCCTAATTCTCCGGGGGGGGGGTCCATAATGGCCCCCCCCCCTCGACAATTCGTGATATATCTGCTTCGTGAAATTTTTTTACCTTGCCGCTTACTTACTTTTTACTTTCAAGTCTCGCGCAAATTTTGAGACCAAATTTGTGATGCCCAGATACACGGTTACAACATTACGCAATATTATATAAGTGCATGTCAGACCCAAAATTGCTCATAAACGTGATTTCATGTATAAATCCAATGCAAATTGTGTATTTAGCCAAAATTTATAAATGCATCATTATTTCTACTTTTACTGATTAAACTTAATCAATATTGCCTTGTTTATGATCAGAATTAAGTCTGGAACGATTTCCATCGAGAAAATCAATAAAAAACAAGAAGTAAAAAAACAGACAAATACATAAGAAATTTTTAAAACAATAAAATACATAAGAAATTGATTTCCAAACCGAAGTTTTCTTAATTGTGATTGTTAAGAATACTACAAAGAATATTTTTACCCAAAATTAGCATTCTAGGAGTTTTATTTAGTGAATTAGAGCAAAAAGTATGATTTATGCATAAATTAGCATAATTCATATAAAATAAAATTTCATTAATTTGGAAAATTTTACCATACAGCCTTGTAGATTGCATCGCACACTACCAGCGTGCAAATTTTATCACCCCCCCCCGGAACGACAAGAATCAAAATACCCCGGGAGATTTAGGGTTAAATTGGCAAATGTACTTCAAAATGGCTGATTTCATGGACCACTCTTCATTTGTTTTGTACACAAATTTTCAGATTTTCCTCATTATCTTTCAAATTGCATCTTGCCTGCTTCTGAGCACAACATATGTCATGGGACACATTAATTTACACCATATATGTCAAGGTCAGGGGAAGATATTGTGAAATATGGAAAATAAAGGGGAAAATAAACTAACAGTTTCATGAAAAACTGGCCTAATATAATAATTTTAATAAATAATGCAGTACTTGTATAGCGCATATCACATTATGTCATAACGTCCCTAAGCACTTCCAAAGGACTTGGATGTTATTACCCTGGCTTTATCCTCGCAGCCGTTTACAGTGCGTGGCATTTCAAGGAATAAATTCCTGCCGGGTACCCAACGTGGCTGAGTTTCTTGCTGAAGGAAATTACGCCATGGCTGGGATTCAAACCCATGACCTTCCGTTTCAAAGTCAGAAGACTAATCCACTGGGCCACAACGCTCCACACGTCAGTATGATGTTGGTGATTAGTTCGAAGAAATTGTCAACTAGCTTGGCTAATCCGTTTGTTTTCATAAGTATATTTGAAGTGACATTCGTAATGACAGTTATAAGCTACCAAAATCCTTCAAATCTGATTGGCTGATGGTCAACTTGGTATAGAAATTGAGCATTTGTTAGTGTAACTTGTTTTCATGAAACGGGACCGTGGGCTGTATTGTGTGTACAGTGGCCCGATGAAACCAATACAACCATATATCTTTATTGCATTGTGTACAGGTGGAGGAGAGGAGGGCGTTGAGGGCAAGGGTCGTTGCCCCCATTAAACCAATCAAAGAGTTTGTTGACCCCTGGGAACCACTCGATCCTCATGACACCAAAGGAGCTGTATTAAAACCATTCAAGAAAGGTCAGTTCGTCTTCATCAGAGCTAGCACATTTTCTTACTCATTCTTATGTGGGATTTTTCTTGTTGATGAGCCGCGATGTAGTTGATCCGACTCTCGCCTTGTAATCAGTCCTTTGGTAAGGCGTCAATCAACACTTTGCTAAATGATCATCCTTTCTTTATAGGGGGGATCTACTTTTGCATCCCCCTTCTTCCCCAATACAAAAGATAATCTTCCGCATATACCGTGTTTACACATTGACTCGGCTCGCGTGTTGAATTCAGCGGTTTGCATGTAAACTAGAAAAATCTCCCTCCGTCCTCGGTAAACTATCACGAAAAGATGATTATGCGAAACAGCCTGCGAGCTGATTAAAGTTTTCTACTGTTGAATGAATGAATGAACGAATAAATAAATGAATAATTAATAAGTAAATAAATGAATAAATAAATAAAATATTAATTTAATAAATTAATGAGTGAATAAATAAATAAATAAATGAATGAATGAATGAATGAGTGAGTGAATGAATGAATTGAATGAATGGATGAATGAATAAATAGATAATTAAATAAATAAATAAACAGTACAGTTGGTAGCTCTGCATTCTATATAAAAATTAGATTCTGATATTGTAGGGCGATTCTGTATTAAAAATTAACCTTTTTTGTACATCTGACCCCCCATTTTTCTCAAGGTTTACTTCATAAAGCTGACCAAGTCATGGATATTTGATGGCATTACAGACTGTCAAAAGAACAAGAAATCAGTGACAGAAAATTTAATGAAGGTCCCACATACATGGGGTCAGACGTACATATTTTATGGAATCGGCCAGTTCGTAGTTCCATTCTGCGCATGATCAGAGGAAGGTCATTGGTACTAGGTGACATGGTTTAAAATTTAATGAGATATAAGCACCAACTTTGATGTCCTGATTATTCATATATTCTTGTGAATTGTGTTTTTCATTTATATCCACAAAAAGCAATACGTCCACCCAGACTGGTATTTCACAGTTTGCCTTGTACTTTGTACAGCACAATATAATATGTATTCAAAGTAGAAATGCAACAAATACCTTCATGGAGTATTCAATGGTTTGCTATTCCAGTCACCTGGTCTATTCACTTCATCCTCCTATGTAAGGCAAGCTTACGATATATCTTGCTTTGAAATATGCTTATCATAAGGAAATGAATGAAAGGTTATTTGACTGAAATTGTCTATGAAGTAACTACGAACTGGTCTATTGCCCTGTTTGTAAAAAATTATTTAGGAAAGAGTTTCAAGCTTCCATCAGCGATGTCCAAGAATGCTGGGAAGGGTCGGAAAAGGAAGAAGCAGCCAGTCCAAGAAAAGACAGAACTCTGTCCCCTTGTAGAATTCATCAACAGAGCTTGTAAGTTTCACTCTCTGTAATAATTGAATTGAATATTGATAATAAAGGATATGCCTTGTTTACACGAGGAACCTTAACTTTGAAGTTGAATTAGCAATGAGTGTGTCCGCAGGACATTCTGATTTCGAAGTTACAAGTCCTTGTCATGGATGCATTCACAAAATACCAGAAGCTTTCATGTGAGGGGTCAACATTTAACTATGACTGTTGTGTTTAAGTTAACTTCAGTGCTTGTTCTCACGAGTTGTTGTCTAACCACAAGAAATGTTTCGGTTATCTCTTGGTTTCAAAACTTAAAGCTATGTTGTATTTTGAAATGGCAATATTGTCTACTTTGTAGACATAAAGCTCAAAGTAGCTTTAGTTATTAATTTGACTTCAAAGTGTAGATAATTTGTAAGTTAAAGACCCTCATGGGAACTACTGAGTTGCCCCAAATACATGTATTTTGATCTAAATTCTAGATAATTCCAGACCTCGCACTCTGACGTCAGAGTGAAGGATAGTACTTTTTGTATGACGTCAGATTACAGGATAGGGCATTTTGGATGCAATCGTGCAATTCGCTGAATATCCTGTGATCCAGTTTGGACCAATCAGATTACAGAACATTCTTGGGAGTTGTATAGTTTGATCCAATCAATCTCAAATATATTGTAAATGGAAATCCATCAATGTCATAACTTTTTTCCAAAGGAAATTTGCACAATGTTCTTTTTAAACAAAGAGAAACTCACTAAACCTTCAAGTAAACAGTGAATGTATGAATTTACACAATATATCTCGGAAGTATTGTTCACAATACATGCATTTTAGATGTTCACGTTGCTGGCTTTCCATAGTTTCGGTTGATCAGAACAATCGCAATTCTTTGTAAGGCGGTACCCAGATGTCGCAGGGGAGACTATGCTACATGCTTGGATCAGTGAAACCTTAAGATTTCGTGTAGGAGATCGTTGAAAATTGGTTTTGATTAATTGAATTGAATGTCAATAATTTGTTTGTTTTTTAATTTTTTGTTTAATAGATTTCTCCCATGCATCGAAGCTTCCAAGCAACCCATTGAAGCTACCATACCATGAAGAGTTTGAATACCTCTACTACACTGAATATAAAAAACAACTGGACACGAGTAGGAGAGAGAAAAGAAGGCTGGTGAGTAGAGTTGTGGTCTAGAGGCCACCGCACACCTTACGACCCGAACGGTCGCGGACTGGCTTGCGACTGGGTGATGGGATATGAGTCGCAAGGCAGTCATAAGCATCGACACCGCACACCTTGCGATCCGATCTGCGACTCACGCATGCGCTTTTTGCTTTTTGGCATATCATCTGAGAAATTGCGCTTACTACTGCGTATGCGCGTTATTTATCATAATACGAGTTATGCAACTCTGCTGTCTGATTGGCTGACGGTTGGATTGAGCTTGCGATCCAGTCATTTTCCTTGCGACTTGTCTCTGACCGGTCTGCGACTGTGAAGCTGACAAGCGCTGTGACGTCACACTTCCCTCACCCAGTCGCAAGCCAGTCGGCAACCGGTCGGGTCATAAGGTGTGCGGTGGCCTTAAGACACCAAAACACAAAGGTGTTTGTGAATCACTGCGTAGAATTAGTGATAATTAATATTCCGCATTTATATAGCACTTTACACATCAGAACGACGTCTCTAAGCGCTATACAGATATATTATTACCCCGGTCATCGATCCTTGCATGCCCGCATACATCCTATGCACCTTCTCCACTCCCTGGGGAGCATTCCAACAAGAGTTCCAAGACTCAATTGCTAGGCATACTACATAGGCTTTTGCATCCTACTGGGTGCCCATTTAGCACCGGGGTGGAGAGTGGCAAATTGTGGATTGACGCCTTGTCAAAGGACGCTAGGCCATGGTGGGATTCGAACACACGACCCTCTGATTACAGGTGAGAGTCAGAACTGCTACACCACGGCACTTCCATTAGATGGGCTAACTTTTTTTTAAATTTCTTGGTAAATCAAGTTTTAAACCTAGGTTTAAATGTCAGAAAATCAGAAGTTTCGTTCCTGATGCGCTGTCTATAAGAATTCACAACTTGAAATTTCGACATGGAGAAGAATTACTCTTTCAGAAGAGCTTATATTCTGAATTTTGCCATTTGAAGACCAAATTACTGAAATTCTGGCTATTAATAGAGAGAGCCTTTCATGTTGACTAATAGTTGGTTTTTAGGGTGGTTGATCACATATGGTTGTAACCAGCTTTGTAAAAACACAACTGATTGTGTCTGCTTTTCATTTTTTTTTTCAGGCTCAACAAGGAAAGTTTGAAGAGCTTGCTAAGAGAGAGCAGGAAGAAGCAGAAGAGGATGATGATTACCATGGCAACGATGTAGTCAACGATGATGGAGGAGACAACTTTGGTTTCGATGGACCTGAGGATGTTTTTGAAGAGGACGTTGATCAAGAAGATAGGTTACAGCAACCCCTGGGTGAGTTCACATGACAAAGAGCTTGAGTCCTAAGAAGACGTCCATAGTTTTCCCTGATGTGGAAAACAGAAAAAATGTTATCAAATTTGTGAAGAACGTAGAATTCATAGAATCAAATTTCAGGGAAACATGATTTTCATGCCCAAATTTCTCAGTCTAGAAAAATGCAGTGAAAATCATGAAAATTAAAGGAAAATCCAAAAACACAATGTGCATTTAAGTGGGAATCCTTGAGATCAATCCTGCACTCCTCTTTCTCCATTTCTATGAGTAATGTAAAATACATATGTTATGCCTAACAGTTTTGCATGCTGGCAAGCAAACCACTGGAAGGACAATAAATACATGATTTTATTGTATCCAAAAGGTGACCTTCACGTGTAATTATGTCATGATTTGATTGGGATTTAAGAAACTCAATAATGTTAAAATATAGAGCATTACGGTTATCTGATTTTCGCACAAGAAAGGGTTTCCATTCATAGATACAGTTGTGCAAAACTTGCAAACATCTTTATGATATGGGCCCCCTCTGTACTATTGCACAAAGAAATTCAATTCGTTCAGAAACACAACTCGGAAAATCAAGAACAAGCCCAATACCAGCCTTTCTGTATGACTGATTTCTTGAGCGTTGTGGCCCAGTGGATTAGTCTCTGGACTTTGAAACAGAGGGTCGTGGGTTCAAATCCCAGCCATGGCGCAATTTCCTTCGGCTAGAAAATTATCCACATTGTGCTGCACTCGACCCAGGTAAGGTAAATGGGTACCCGGTAGGATTTATTCCTTGAACGCTTTAGCGCCTATGTAATATATGGCGGCTCAGCTACAGCCGGGGTAATAATATGATACGAAGTATCAAAGCGTAGTTGAGAATATGCACATAGTAACTGCGCTATGGAAATGGACATATCATTGGCATTTGATTGCAACATAACTCTATCTGTAACCGGGCTCCTGCAGTGGGATCATTGGCCCGAATTCACAAAGGTTTTGAAAACCATGGTTGAATCCATGATTTATGCAGATTTCCTGTATGAATTACGCTAAAATTTAGCGCGTATCGGGCGCGTGTATATAACATGTCCTACGCTGATGCGCATTTTTGTTACAGTGCGCCAAATTGCCGCCTGTTGCCATGGTTAGATACGCTATTTTATTCATGAGTCCACAGTTTGAAGAGTGAACTCATGACTAAAATAGCATGGATAACCACGGCAACAGGCGTAAATTTTGACCACTCAGCCACAGCACCTCCTAACCTTTTTCAATACTTTGTCGTTTGTCTTCCTCTATAGACAACGACCAGTTAGCGAGCAGTCAGGATGCGATGATAACCAGCTATGAGGAGCTCGTCAGAAAGCATGTGGTGAGTATGTGGTTAGGCCGAAAAATTGTGCAAATTATGAAGAAAGCATGAAACTTTCACAAGTATTAGTATATGCCATAAGATTTATTTTAAAGATAAATCATATTCTACAACATTTTTTTAATCAAAATTTTACTTTTCTGGGGAAAACCAGGCCGTTGCCATGGCAATGGAGCAATTGGAACTATCTTGGTGATCTTTAATATTTCTAAATTTCATATGTGTTCAATTGGGAGCCTGAAAATTAACTTATTGTTCATCTATATCATGGTTTATTTACCATTTACATGGGAATGTATGTTATTTTTGGAGAAATGAATCTGTTGCCATAGCAATGGCCGAACATGGCATTTATAAATATACCTCCCATCTTTAAAAAAAATTTTACGGCATACTTGTGAAAGTTTCATGCTTTAGTAAAAATTTGCACAATTGTTGTGATTTTTAGAACTTGTCCGCTCTTCTAAGGGTAGTGTTTTGAAAAAAGTTACTTCTGATTAATATCATGCATAGTTATTCCAAATGCGCAACTGTTAGTTCACACGTTTGATGGTCAATGGAATCAAATATCTGTGCTTATTAATACGTACAACCTATGTAATCTTTGACCTCTGACCTGACCTTTGACCCCATACAGGAAGCCTACCTCGCCAGTGCCTCGGAGTATGCCCAGATGACAGAATTATCAAAGAGAGTACAACAATGGGAAGATAGGATAACGCCCGTCTTGGCAAGAGAAGTAAGTTATTGAATACTCGATATTGTATAACGCCTACTTGGCTTGTTGTACGCTTGCAGATGGGAGACTTCATGTCAAACATTCGTACCATTGCAGACACAACGTACCATCCAAAATGCACCGTTGCACGGCTTCTGAAGGTGACGTCACAATACGATTCGGTTCATCGCGAGCACTAAAAAAATGAAGGTGCAATGTGCATGTTGCTTGTTAGCTAGCTGCGCACAACAGCTGCCCAAGATATAATGGGCTGTGCTGCTTCCCGATTTTTCCAAAGTCAATACCCAAATGCCCGCTTTTCATGGACAAGAAACGACTAAAGCCTTACTCTCCTTTCCCCCTTTTCTACTCTTCATGGAATTACAGTTCATAATGAACATTTATAATAAATGTTGAGACTTTGTGATTTATTGTTTTCTTGGCAACATTTTGCTGGTAATAATCCACTATCATTCAGGGTTCCCAGCCCATCAGGGAAAATTATTTTACATTTTTCCAGTCTGGGAAAAATCAGGGAATTTGATAAAAAAATACCTCAAATCAGGGAATAATTCCTCAAATGAGGAAAAAATCAGGGAACTTTGATTGGCTCGAAAGTCGAAAGCACGGTAGTCAGTCAGACTTAATATTTTGTTGCACATCAAAACAACATACATTGAATGACCGGTTGTGGTGGTTTTTTTTTGTGTGTTTACTTATTAGTTTTACATTATTGTTTTTATACTGTAGATACTTGTAATTCACTGCAACAACTATTCAGAAAACATGCCAAACTGGGAATGAGTTTAAATAATTATCAGGGAATTTTTTAACTTCCTCAGGGAAAAATCGAGAATTTTATTTTCTTGAAAAGCTTGGAACCCTGACATTGAAATCAAGCATCGACCAGTATAAGTAGGATTAGACCGTGCAGGATGAGACCAATCGAAAAGTAGATAAAGTGGATAGAGAAGAAGGGGCAATACTATCCTCAACTTCGGTACAGGGCCATGTCTTACAAAAAGTTATGATTGATCCAATCAATCGTAACTGTATGGAAATCCATCAGTGTCATAATTTTTTTTACAGGAAATTTGCAAAATGTCCTCTGTAAACAAAGGAATTCACAAAATTGTCAAGAAATCAATGAATTTATGGTTCTTCATTTATATCTAGAATATTTTTTTGGACAAACATGCATTTTATATGAAAACTTTGCTGGCTTTCCATAGTTGCGATCGATCAGATCAATAGCAACTCATTGTAAGACGGGCCCCAGATTTAATAATAATAATATAGGTATATTTACCCAGGGAAGCCACTTCAGTTCTGAAAACTGTTCTCCCAGCGGGCCCTGCTAGTATTATTACCCCGGCTTTGGCTGCCTAGGCGCTCAAGCATTCAAGGAATTTCTTCCTACTGGGTACCCATTCACCTCACCTGGGTTGAATGCAGCAGAATGGGGATAATTTTTTTGCTGATGGAAATTACGCCATGGCTGGGATTCGAACCCACGACCCTCTGTTTCAAAGTCAGGAGACTTATCCTCTGGGCCACAGCACTCCAATTTGGATTTAGATGTTATATTTTTATTTCTTATTTCTTTATTCCTCAGGAAAAGTTTGCGTACTTTGACATCAACGAATATGGCAAGTTTGTCCTGGAGAGATTAGACAATGTCCAGAAGGCATCGCAGAAGAAAGAAAAGGTCATGACCTTTGCGGAGGTCATGGAAGATCGTCAGATTCACGAAGTCAGCCGATACTTCCTCGCAACGCTTCAGTTGGTGAGTTGACGGAGAAAATGGGAGTCCTTCCCGTAATAGTTTGGGTCATTTAATCGGGTCAGGGCAATTTTGTGACATACCAAAATTAACAAAATTCAAACTCTGGTTTAAAGTTGTGGTTTAATTATGGAAAGCCAATTGTGACATGATTATCTAACAATAGATGTTCAGTGATGTAGGTTATGGGGAGGTAAAAAATGAATTTGAAGATAAATCCAATTGTAACAATATCAGAATGAGTTCATTCAGAATTCAATCAAATGACCACCCGACGAGTTGTCTGGACATGCGAATATATTCTACATGTATGTGCTAGAGGATTCTGGAAAAAAATTGTGAAACTGCAAATAAATTAGCAAAATAAGCAAAATTCATCAAAAAAGTAGCTGGTCGTTTTTCCAGTCTATAATACACTGTCTGACATCTGTATTGCGGTCTTCAGTGTGATCGCTTTTTAGCTTAGTTTTCATGACTTTACCATCTTCAGTGTAACCTTGGGTAGTTTGGGAATTCATATGGCCGGGATCTCGGCTGTTGACCGCACGATCGCACTAAAAATTGGCACGCAGGTTGTCTGGGACATAATCTACAAAATTGTATAGTATTTTTTTTCATGCAAACTGCTATTAAGTAACTATGCTAATTTATGCATAATTAGTATGCAAAATCACATTTTTTCCTCTAACTCCCTAAATAAAACTACAAATGTTCTGATTTTTGGTATAAACGCTTTGTGGTGTTCTTAACAAATTTATGTGAAAAAATTGTGATGTCAGATCGATTTCTCATGTATTATATTGTTGGTTTTTTTTGCAATTTCTCTGTGTATTTCTTAGTTTTTTTTAACCTTTCATTTTCATTGTTTTTTCATTGTTTTTTCAATGACATTTATTGGGGACTCTTTTGAGATCTTAAACAGCATTAACCCTATCTAGGCCGGGGTATTTTGGGAGTTCATATGGCCGGGGGGGGGCCTCCCAGGCCCCCCCCCCCTAAGATCTCGGCCGTCAACCGTGCGATCGCGCCGAAAATTGGCACGCGGCTTGCCTGGGACATAATCTACAAGATTGTATAGTAATTTATTTCATGCGAATCGCTCTTAAGTGATTATGCTAATTTATGCGTAATTAGTATGCAAAATCATACTTTTTCCTCTAACTCCCTAAATAAAGCTCCAAATGTACTAATTTTTGGTATAGAAACTCATTGTGGTGTTCTTAGCAAGTGTACATGAAAAAAATTGCGATACCAAATCATTTTCTTATGTATTTTATTGTTTTTTGCAATTTCTTATGTATTTCTTTGTTTTTTGACCTTTTGTTTTTCATTGTTTTTTCAATGAAATTTGTTAGGGACTCTTCTGTGATCATAAAAAGCATAAAATAAATACATTTAGACCAGCAAAACTAAAAATAATCATACATTTATGAATTTTGGTTGAAAACACAATTTGCATTGACTTTGTACACGAAATCACGTTTTTGAGCAATTTTCGGTCTGACATGCACTTACATAATGTTGCGTAATTTCGGAACCGCGTACCCGGGTGATTCAAAGTTGGTCTCAAAAGTTGCGCAAGACTTGAAAGTAAAAAGTCAGCGAGCGGCGCGGTCAAAAAATTTTGCACGGCGAAAATATTGCGCGATTCGTTGAGGGGGGGCCTCCGAGGCCCCCCCCCCCCCCCCGGCCTAGATAGGGTTAAACAAATCCATTTAGACCACCAGAACTAAAAATAATCATACAATTATGATTTTGGTTGAAAACACAATTTGCATTGACATTGTATATGAATTCACCTATGGATGATGCTAAGGACGTTTTTGCACACGTGCGAAGGTGTGGTGTTATGTCGTTCTTGCATTGACACAGACAATTTAAGCTGTAGGCCTAGTTTGACAATTGAACTTGCAAAGGTGTTTTTGGAAGAGCATGGTGTTTCAATATGAAATTTATTTCAATTTTTTTACTCCATCCCAGGCCAATAACTACAACGTTGAAGTGTCAAGTAAAGGTCCCGGCCAGGAAGGCATGGATACGATGGCCCTCAAACTGCTGAATATGAAGCAACATCACGAGAACATGGCCGAGTATAGGGCGCCCTCTGTAGACGACAACAAGCATTGATCATTGAATGAACATCAAAAGGGGATAGTACTACCAAATTTGTCTATATTGGTTTATCTGTGTGAAAAGCGTTCATCTAGGCCCCGTCTTACAAAGAGTTATGTTTAATCCAATCAACCACAACTATGGAAAGCCAGCAATGTCAACATCTTAAATACACATATGAGCAAAATATTTTCTAGATATGATGTATATTCGTATATTCATGGTTTTCTTGACAATTCAGTGCAGGCCTACTTTTTGTTTTCAAAGGACATTGTGCAAGTTTCCTGAAGAACAAAAACTATCTCATGGATGGATATTCATGTCCTGGAGGTTGATTGGATCAATCATAACTCTTGTAAGACGGGGTCCTGGGGCCCGTCTTACAAAGAGTTACGATTGATCCAATCAATAAACTCTATGGAAATCCATCAGTGTCATAATTTTTTCTACAGGAAATTTGCACAATGACCTTTGAAAACAAAGAGAAGCATACTGAACTGTCAAGAAAGCAGTGAATATATGAATTCAAAAATATATTAGCTCTTACAAAGAGTTACGATCGATCTGATCAATTGTAACTCTATAGAAATCCATCATTGTCATAATTTTTTCTAACAGGAAATTTACACAACGTTCTTTGTAAACAAAGAGAAGCACAGTGAATTTTCAAGAAAAAAACGAATGCATGAATATCCATCATAGAAAATATTTTGAACAAACATGCATAACAGATGTTGATGTTGCTGGCTTTCCATAGTTACGATTGATCGGATCAATTGGTTTATTTTCAATTGGTCTAATGCCAATTCGTCCAATTACCAACTTGGTTTACTATCAGTTCGTCCACTATCCACATGGTCTAATTGCCATTTTGTGTAATTATCATTTCCTCCAATTATCAGTTGGTCCAATAGCCGTCTAGTCCATATATCGTCACACGCACCACGAACCGTCCTCTCTGCGCACTTCAATGCGAAAGTTAATTTTGCAGAAAACGCATTTAAAGAAAAGCTTCTTTAAAACCAGCAATAAGTGCACCTACAAGGAGAGCAAATTATTTACCGGTGTCTTTGTTCGATAGTTCAGGTTCCAAAGTTTCATCCCGTATCTTTACATTTTCTTGAAGTGAATTATTTACGCCACAGTGGGCATCGTAACAGAGAGGACGGTTCGTGGTGAAATCGCGAGGCGCGATAGCGCACTGTATCTGCGCAGAGAGGATGGTTCGTGGTGCGTGCGACGATATGTACCATTTGGTATAATTTGACTAAGTGCTAATTTGGCAAATTGAAAGAAAATCAAATGGATGCGAGACCAACTGGTTATGAGACGAAACACTTATAGATGAATGGTGATTAGACGAAGTGATGATTGGACCAAATGATTGTTAGACGGAATGTTGATGGACGGAATGGTATTAGACTAAATGAGGGTAGACCATGTGGTGAGTGGACGAGTTGGCCATAGACGAATTGGCAGTTTATCGATCAATTCAGGACATGATGTGACTCTTGTGTTTCAGCACAACCAGGGCCCTGTATTACAAAGAGCTGTGATTGATCCAATCAACCTCACGTATATATGGAGATCCATTAATGTCATAATTTTTTTCCTCAGGAAAATTTGCACAATGTCCTTTGTAAACAAGGATAAGCACACTGAGTTTTTAAGAAAAGTATAAATTCATGATTGGACATCATGTCTAGAAAATAATTGAACAAACATGCCGTTTAGATGATGACTTATTGTTTGTCCGATATCGTTCAAACTTTCCCCTATAGAACTTGCCCGATTTTCCTTTTTTTTCTCTAAAAGCAAGTTTTTCTTTTGCTTGGATTCCCCTTTAAACAATTCTCCCTTTCAGCTCACGTTAACTCATAGTGGTACTGTGAAGGGGCACCTTTGTGAGTCTTTACTTTCCTAAACGCTATCAATTACATATGGATTATGAAAAAAAAATAAAACATTCCTATGCATTACCAATTGATGCCTTGTTTTCTGAATAAAATCCATTTAAAGATAAATGCAAGTTGTGGTAATAATCTCAAAATTTCTTTTTACAGAATCCAATATAATGACCACCCAAGTGCCTGTTTGAAGAAAAAATTATGTGCCAAAGGATTCTGGAAGAAATTATGTAATTGCTGATGAATTGGCAAAATAAGCGCGGATTCGGGCACTTCCGTCAGGTCTTTATTCCAGCAATGATAACATACACTGTCCCACGTGTGCTTATCCGTGTTGGCGATCTTCAATGTGATCGTTTTTCAGTTTAGATTTTATGATTTCACAAAGTTCAGTTTATGCAACTGTACCAGATCTAGATCGAGGATGATATAGTAATACTTAACCTTGGTTTTGAAGACTTTCTCATGAAATCAGTGTTTTCCTGCAAGTACTTTCATTTAGCATTAACATGAGCTAATCATTACATGCTCTTAATTGGCAACGCAGTGGAAATATTCATTTTTTGAATAGCTGTATAAAAATGCAAACTGTCAACACTGACTTTGATTTGATTAAAACCAACTTATTGTCAGGATGAACGTCCCTTTAACCATAATAGAGTCGGATTATTTGAACCAATGCCAGAGTCTTATATTAAGTCTTGTCCTTTGACGGCTCGTTTCAATTGGCTTGCGTGCCACCTAATAATTCAAGAATGTACATTGGCTATTTAATGATAAATATTTATTTAATTGTATGCTTTATTTGGAAATCTTGAATATGTCTCTAAATATCATGTACATGTACCAGGAAGTATATAAAACTTGTGCAACTACAAGTATTTTTAAATGAAAGTGTAATGTAAATACACACTTTGTTGTGTTATTGCAGGAAAGGCCGTTATCACCGTACTTTCGCGCATTGCATATGCGCAGAAACCCCCTTAGCGCACATAAACGTATTGCGCAAGGGCATTTCTGCACCGATAGGGTGCGTGGAAGTGTGATGCTAAGGGCGTTCTAGACCAAGAGCTTCGGTCTTTGTTATGTTTGTTGTTCAGCTGAACTCCGTTGGCTTCACTCGCTGAATACAGAGACCGAAGTTCTAGCGCAATCTGTACAGGGGACTCAAAGGCCATATGTTTATGTATTAAGATCGGGTAAAATGGGGAAGTGAATTTGCGCGACAGCCGAGGTAATTAAGTCACTGTTTTTTTGTTCCTTTTAACTTGATTTTTCTCTGTTTTTTGCCAATTAATGTCAAGAGGGAATATTACATATATTGATTAATATATTATTACAAATACATTAATTAATATATTATTACAAATACATTAATTAATATATTAATTTGCATTTTGGACGCGTTAATTTTCAAAATTTTTATTCATTAAATACAAAAATTGAAGATCCCCGACGGGGGGGGGGGATTTTGCATTGCAAGTCCCCTAATGGTGGCTGCACGATAGCGAGCCGTCTGTGTACGAGGAGAACAACAAAAATGTTTAAAAACTCCTCAAAACAGACGGCTGCCAGCTGTCTAAGGGCGTTCCTGCACCTACACAACGATTTGTAGAAAGTAACTCCTTGACTACTTAATTCTGTAATTGCCATAAGCATGGCACTTTAGCCAGTTGAAGGTTCTTTGCCAAACAATAGAATATCCCACATGTGTTAATATCTGTGTAACCAATCTCAGTGTCAGTGTAGAATTCATGATTCCACATACAAATTAATTTTGCTCTAATGGTGCCTTCTTGAACAAAGACTAATAGCTTCATGCTTCTTTTATTTCACATTACTAAATAGCACCTATCGGTGTATATACTCTAAAGGGTAATTACTTTCAGTTTCAAAAGGATGTTATTGTGCTTTGACGAAACAGGGAGTGATAAATGTTTCTTTTATTAGATTGCTTTCTAAACCTCCCTTCTTTGAAGCATTATAAATGTGATACCATTACACTTGAAGAATTTGGTGATTACATTTCAAGTTTTTATTTCTCTTTTGTCATTGATAATGAATGGTGAAAATACTTGTCCTATTTTCATTCCCAAAGTCATAATACTTTTTTTTGTCTAATGTATTATTGCACGAAGAGCCTTGTAGATATCACTAGCAATGAAGTACTTTCTTTATTGAATGTAGATTAATTACAAAGAGAGATTAAAGCCCGGTGGGGTCACTCAATATGACTTGGGGGCCGCATGACCGTTACCAAAATCGCGGGAAAAGGGGTCAATTTCACGGAACGTCCGCGGACAGAACACTCCTCGAAGTAGTGAAAATAGGGGTGCTCACCGTCCTCGATCTGATGGAAATAGGGGTCGGGAAAAAGGGGAGAACAATAGGGAAGTAAAATCCGTCGCCGAGTCACCAGCCGCAGAGAGCGCGCGCATCATGCTCTGTATCTTTAGGCCCTATATGGACAACTCTACATTTATTTTTACAAAGAATTCTACTTTTATTATTTTTCAAGAAAAATAAAGTTCTTTTGGATTATTGTATCAGTATGACATGGCTCTCGGTCATCTTTAAGGACTGAGCACTCTGACGCCTGTGTTGCAATTTCCTCTAATGAGGGAAGGGTGTAAATGCCATGTCCTTGAAATAGGGGTTAATTTGCAAAATGGGCAAAAGTGTCCTTACAATCTTATGATTAGGGGTGTTTCAAGGTACCATTTTACTGCAATTTTGTCCTTGTTTTGCGTGAAAATAGGGGGGTAAATTTCACAAAATGTCCTTGAAATTGACTGCAATAGGGGGTCACTTGCATTTGTGGTAACGGTCATACGTGTCCCCCTCTGCGACTGAGTGACCCCACCGGGCATTGAAGACCAAGGAGAAAATAAGATGTTGGAATAATAATAATATGTAATATTCATATAGTGTTTCTGAGTACTGCATACTATTACCCCGACAATAGCATAGCGACCCTGATCGGATGCTCGAACATTCAAGGAATTTCTTATGGTTACGGGTGGAGAGTGCCAAATATAGATAAAGTCCTTGCTAAATGACGTGAGGCTTGAACCCCAGGTTTTATGGTTCAAAATCCGGGTACTTATCCACTGAGCCACAATAGCTTTGAAATGTGAAAGTCCCTCAAATATGATATCTACATGTATGTACTCAAGGTCGTTGATAATTAACATGTCAGTAGTCCAGAAAAGTGGTCTTACCAATCTGTTTTTTAACCATTATGCACTAAATAAGACTCAAAATTTTGATAGAACAATATAGGGAAGGGTAGAGTTTAATACTCTTAGATAATCTATATGTGTTATGTATTCACTTGATATGTGGGAGAGCCGGGCCCTGTTGTACAAAGAGTTATAATTGATCTGGGGCCTGTTGCATAAAACTTTTTACCTGAGAAAACTCAGGTTGTTTTTACCAGAGTTTTTGCCCTGTGATAAAGCCAATGGCAGAAATCAGACTAACCTTAGTTTTCAGTTTTTATCAGAGTTTTCTCAGGTAAAAGTTTTATGCAATGGGCCCCTGATCAATCGCAACTATGGACGGCCAGCAACGTTAACATCTATTATGCATGTTTGTTCAAAATATTTTCTAGCTGTGATGTATATTCATGCATTCACTGTTTTCTTGAAAATTCACTGCGATTCTCTTTGCATTAAAAGGACATTGTGCAAATTTTTCGTACAAGAAATTATGACACTGATGGATTTCCATAGTTACGATTGATCCGATCAATCGTGACTCTTTGTACAACAGGGCCCTGGTCGTACACCATGTTACAAATTCAAATCTTGAAATATTCACAACTTATTCTTGTTGGCAAGCCAAATTGAATGTGTCCTTCTTGGGGAGTGCAGGGGGTGTTTTACAAAGAATTAATTCTGACTTAATCATTGAAGTGGATCTGTTTTGCCAAGGCACTTACTATTACAGTAAACCTCATTCCAGAGGCCAATGTGCTGTACATTTGTCTTGAATATTATTTTTGATTTAGATATAAAACCAAGATATGATTTCTTTTCGGGGTTTAAAATATGCCTCTTTGATTTCTCTCTTCTACTCAAATGAAAGTCTGACTTTAAGTCATGCGTAATTGCAGATATGCTCTTGTTATATAATGTACAATTCTATTGATCAATGTGCAGTACCGCACTTCCTCTTGGCATGCTTTGAACAACATGGTGGTGCCTTTTATACCGCACGCAAATGGGAATCTTAAGGCCTGTGTATAGCATTGGTAAAGGGTCAATAATGTGATTGATAATCTAATATCATCTAATATGACAGTCTTACTAAAGCGTAGAGACCGTTAGATATTTTTCCAACTGCACTTCTCTGAGAAAATTTCAAATATTCAAATCTTGGATATATAGCGCCCTCTCTCGGCGATGCTTGTTTTAAATTTAAAAAATGGGCATTCAAGCACTTATCTTACAAATTCAGTGATTAGATATCCAAAAGTTACAGACAAAGAACATATCTTAAAAGTTTCAGCCCTTTCCATGATTTGGAATAGGATTTAATTGAAAGACAAAAACACACAGATATTTTAATTTGATCGGGTGACCCGATCAAGTTAAATTTCCATGTAAATCGCAAAATTCATCCTGTAAAACACATTTTCATTTCATATCATCCACATCATAACTGTTATAGGGCATATCCATTCATATTAGCTAGCAATGAATTGGAATAGTGATAGGTGCATTTTGGTGGATTTACCAAAACTATACACAAGCTTTAAGTGCGACTCTGATGGGGCATTGCAAGAAACTTGTGATCAATTGCAAGCCTATTTTCATTCCCGAAATCAAGCATATGCGGTGCGATTAGTTTCAAGTTATCTGCTCCATGAAACAAGGAGTGTAATCTGATTTGATACAGTTAAAAGTAATCAGCTGTGAAATTGCAACAGAATATTTGCAATTGATTGCAAATATTTTCTTGCAACACCCGCTAAGTCACACTATTTGTGAAATCCCCCCTGGGTCTATCATAACAGTGATAACTTAGAAGAGTATTTTTGTAAACATGAAGATAGCATGTTATGTTTTGTATATACTTGTAAATAGATTATATATGATGTGAATAAGTAATGAATATATATGTGCTCAATACACACTGGTGTGGTAATGACAATTGAGTAATTCATTCCTGAAAGTAAAAATCTTTAAATAAAAACAGAGAATTTGAGACAACAGCATATGGAGCAAATTATGATTTAACTCCTATGCAGTCTGGATTGTATGGGCAACGTGTGTTAAAGCAAAATATGTCTCTACAAAGGGTTTATGAAAAGAGAAATAAGTTTAAGTTGGATCTTTCTGCCAGGCTACACAATATGACTCTAAACCTCATTCCATAGGCCAGTAATGTTCTGTACATTATTCTGATGAATATTGTTTTTCATAACCCCACCCCCCCCCCCCCCGATACACTGGTGAATCCAGGGCACATCTGATCCGTGCCACTCCCCCCCCCCCCTTGGAAAATCCTGGATCCACCCCTGCCAAGATATATTGAGTTTTCAGTGTTTAAAATATGCTTGTTTGACTGTTTTCTCTCTCTCATATCATTTTTTGTTGGAGTGGACTTTTCCATTTAAGTCTCATAGCATTCCTGTTTTACGAATATTACATGATTTGATGTGTGTATTCTTCCATTCAATTTTGAATGTCTAGGCCCACTCAGTATAAGCATGTATTTCATATAACATGTATGATCAAGAATAAATATCCATGTACACTGAATGTACTGTTTGTTCCATTTTTTTTTCGTTGGTTTTCCTTTATTGCTTAAAGGAGAATGACAGCTTTGGAACAAGATAGCTAGTGTAAAAACAGAAAAATCAAAGAAACAGATCAACGAAAGTTGAAAAAAAAAATTAGACAAATAATGAGAAAGTGATGAGCATTTGAATATTGCGATCACTAATGCTATGGAGATCCTCCCATTGGCAATGCGACAAAGATGTGTGACGTCACTTAAGAACAACTCTCCACATTACTTTAGTATATATTTCACTTAAACTGCCTATTTTATCACATCTATCTGTAGATCATGTGTTCTTTCTTTCGGAGAGCATGTAATACAGATTTTTAAAGAATACACCATAAGAAAAAGCAAAAAGAGACATTTGGGGGGTATTTCATAGTCACTAAAAGGGAAAGTTGTTCGCATGTGACATCACACACATCCTTGTCGCATTGCCAATGGGAGGATCTCCATAGCATTGGTGATTGCAATATTCAAATGCTCATAACTTTCTCATTATTTGTCTGGTTTTTCTCAAACTTTCGTTATTTTTTATTTTTCTGTTTCGACACTGGCTATAGCCAACTTGTTCCAAAGGTTTCATTTCTCTTTAAAGGGAGTCGAATCTTGGTTAATCAAATAAGTTATTTGAAAGGAGAAATAGAATGTTGCAAGATGAAATAAATCAGACAAGGAGTGGAAATTTAAGGCTGTTTGAAAATGAGATCACAAAATCACATCTCAAACTTACAATTCAGTGAGAAAATTTAGACAACTAAGGGATACATTTTGGCCTGTGTTATTTCATAAGGAATTTGTTGTTTAAAGAGTAAACAAGTTGAGGCAGTGGCAGATTCCGGGGGGCGGGGGTAGCACATCTGACTTGGTTCCACCCCCACCCCTTTGAGAGCGAAAATCAACATTTTTAATGTAAATATTTACTGTTCACACAAAAGTGTCCCCCCCTCTCCCTTTTGAAAGTGACACCAAACATTTTTTTATGGGAGTATGCTGTTCATAAACAAGTAAGAACCTTTAAATTGTTCTCTCTATTTTTTATTGGCTTGTGCAATTTTGGGGTGACGAAATGACCTTCAATTTCGGGTGAAACCCATTTTTCTTGCTTGTCAATATTTTCTCATGGAAAATGTGCCCCCCCCAACCCCTTTGAAAATCCTGGATCCGCCCCTGGGTTGAGGGCATATCAATGGCTTGTCCCCAACCTTAAGAAAATAATTCATTTTTTTGTATGTTTTATTGAAATAAATCGACATAATTACATATTTACAAGATTGGAATGATTCAAAATAAGAACATAATGTACAAGGTATAAGAAAAAAATGGTGTACAAGCTAGGGAGGATGATACATACGGTAACAAAACAATGAAAAGAGGGTACATTCATCACAAACAGTGTTTATACCCCGGGGGGGGGGGCACTTATTGACGAGTGGATACCATGCGCGACCAAAAAAACACGTTAAAGATGTCTTTTTCACGACAGGGCACGTTACGTACGTAACGTGAAAAGGGTGTCAAAAACACAAAAATAATGAAAAAGGGTATCTAATTCGCAAGGAAGATAACGTGTTTAGGGTCGAATTTGCGGGGATGATAAAACAAAATTAAATGTTTTATAAAGGATGTCCTTTTTGCCCCAACACTTCTTGTTTAGAGTCCGATTTGCGCGAGGTGTAGAAGGTGGGGTCGTACTAAACCAAATAAGGTAAAGCCGACGACCGAAGGACCCGTAACAATAAAACATTCCTGTACTTGTTTAGGGGTTCATTTCAGGGAATATTTGCCAAGAGTATCGTTTTGTTTCCAATACTTGTTAAGAGTAGGGTTTCACGCGCCAATACTTGTTAAGGGGTGCACTTTCAGAATATGGAAATTACGTGTTTAGGGTGCTTTTCGAGACCCCATGGTCGCGCATGGTATCCACTCGTGAATGGAAGTGCCCCCCCCCGGGTTTATAATATACCCCATATAATTGTTAGATGTCATACTTAGACGCGCCACAGGCAAGAAAGTTGAAAAAGGGAGAAATAAAGTAGGCCTACATGTTCTTTTCATGCATGCCAACTGCTTATATTTTTATTTATTCATTTTTCAATTCTGTATTCTGTTGCATTCTCCGAAAGTGATGCCCATTGCCTGTTCCCCCCCCCCCTCCCCTTCCATCTTTTCCCTCCCCGAGTCGACACACAAGTAAACTGCGTGTTATCACATCACCATGACTGATAGTGATGCGGGAAAAGGGGTCTTTGATTTTGGGTGGGTTGCATATTTTTTTATTAGGGGAATTCCCGTTCTAGCATAGTCACTTCACGTGACCCGCGCGCTGTGCATGTACTTCCAAAACTAAACACGGAACTCGGAAGAACGAACAGAAAGTTTAAGGGCAAGGGTACACTTTGCATGCGCTATGCATATTTAACGTTTTGAATACCCCCAAAAAACTGCCGTCCTTCTCGAAATATTTTCAGTTAAAATGAAGGCGATTTTGGTCACATTTTGGTTTCTTGCTATTCTTGGACCTGAGCTCTCGCTCCAAGACGACTGTTCGGACGCACAAGGTGAGAACTGACTGAGTGAATTTGAGAATGAGATTGAGAATGAGATGACATGACTGAGTTTTGTGAATGTTGACATTTTTTGTTGACAGCATTGTTGATCAGTGTTGGTATTGAACATGTCTTAGTAACGACTAACGTCGTTGATAGGTTTTTTCGTTAGCCTGCACTAGAATATGTAAATATATACCATATTAATGAAGCAAAGTGGTAATGCAGCATTGTACTTCGTTCCAACTGAGTTTATTTTTAACTTCAAATTTTTGATGTTTTAACATGTACGTCTTCTTCAGGGATCCATACAAGAAAGCTCGTAATGACAAGAACTGAAATAATAACATTCATGATTGTGGTTGTCATGGGACCATGCACAAAACAGCATCACCATCATAATAATATAAGAAAAGCATATTGCAGGCGCAGGCTGTCAAAATTAACATGTGAGAACATCATTGTTATGTAACAATCACTTATTATGACGCCATCACAGTCATGAAAGTGAAAGAATAGAATGGATAAAGGCTTTATATCAAGAAAATAAATCACTCCCAAATCACTCTATCTTGAAATCAACTGTTCATATTATGTATGGAGGAAAGTAGAGCAATAATAATAAACACTACAAGAAAAATCCTGAAATTATTCATAAAAATTGCATTTGTCCAGCCAAGACAGATCCTTGTTTAGGCCATACTGAAAACTTCGGCTTTGAATAATGGCTCGAAGTTCAGCGAGTTTCCTCTCTTCCGCGGATTTATAACCTCCGAAGAGAACTATTTTGAGATCACTTACATGTATACTAGAGTGATTTTCTCTGTTGAAGTGCTCAGCTACCGGGAACCATCGCGGTGTTGTCGGATCAGTAGACCTGTGTTTATTGAATCTTGTCCTAAATTTAGTACTGGTTTCTCCAATGTATACATCTGGGCATTTGCTACAGAGTAAGCAATACAGAATATTGCTTGAATCACAGTTGTGGTTGGGAGGTTTGATTGCATAACCAGTAGGGAGGTGTACTGTGCTGTCGGTTATGATGTGCGGATATATTTGACAATGGGCTTTTCCACAGGGTTGGTTACCCTTTGGTTGAGGGGGTCCCGGTAGCCGACTCTTCACGATCAATCTTTTAAGGCTGGGAGGCTGCCTCTGTGCATGCAACAGGGCCTTTGGCATGTCAGCTGTGATTTCACTCCACTCTTTCTTAAACGTCTGGGCAAGCTTTTTAGTTTGAGGGTGGAATGTGGAAACGAAGGGGATTCTACCTTTATACATGTAAACGATCATTCTCGGGGTCATACATATGCTATATCATGATGTGAAGAAACGTCAGGTATAGAGAGTAAGTTTAGCAGACATTTCTTATAGAGAGTAAGTTTAGCAGACATTTCTTATAGAGAGTAAGTTTAGCAGACATTTCTTATAGAGAGTAACTTTAGCAGACGTTTCTTCAATAAATCATATATAGAGAGTAACTTGACCCTGAGAATGAACGTTAACATGTAAATTATATCACTAAGTCAAGGATCAGGATTTGAATGTCAGTATTGTGATGCATTGACAACTTGACAGACTATCGATCTTTTTTAATTGATTTTTTAGTTTTAGTTTTAACAATAACATTCTGAATCAAGGTTCTACCTGGAAATAGGAATGGTTGTCTTTTCATATAACATCATTTTGGTCTTTTCCTTGTGTGTTTTTTTAATAGGAGGATCATTCAACATTAAGTGATTTTAAGTTAGCATTCAAATTCCAAATTTTTTCTTGTTTGTTCATTGTTCTCAAACAATGCTCATTTGTTCCAAGGGTTTTATTTCCCTGTAACTGCATCATCATGATCTGCATCGTGATTCAGCAAGACATCAAAAAGGGAAGTTATTCATGAAAGGACTTATTAGATGTCCTTCGGCCCTGTTTTCCAAATTAAATGATCTTTGGAAGGATGTTGCAAAGTTTTAAGCACTTTGTCTTTGAAATTGTATTCTGATTCATGAATACATGTGCATGTTCGGTACTGTAATTCCAAGCCGGTTCGTCGGTAATGCGATCACACACCACATGTGCTGCCGTGCTGGTACATTTTACTTTAAATCCACGATGCTGTACATGTAGGCTTGAGTTGAGTGCCTGTCCATCGATCTGCTATCTCCTCTGGTGGTATGGTAACATGGTATTACAGGCATGTAAATATTCTTACACACAACACAAGAAAGGACTGTCAGAAACGTGTATGCTAAAACCGAAGAAAAACAAATACAATATGGACAATACTGTCGACACCGGCTCATAGAGCAAGACGCAGTTCTTTGACCAGACCATGTGTTCTTTCTATAGGAGAGCATGTGATACAGATTTTTAAAGAATACATAAATAATAAATGAAATACATGTAATATAATCCTGATTTGTATAGCGCACTTATCTTGTTAGTGGCTCAAGGCACTCCTATATTACCCCAGCTAAGCTAGTCTACCGATTCTGGTGTGCACAGCTTTGTGAGGAATTACTGCCTGCCGGTACCCATTTACATCTCCACTCGGTCGAGTGCAGCACAGTGTGGATAAATTTCTTGCTGAAGGAAAACATGCCATGGCTAGCATTGATCATGTCAGGAAGACTATCCCACATATATCTTCAGCTCTGTTTAATACTGAAAAGAAAGTACTTCTTAATACCAAGCCGAGAACATTTTTTTATCCAACTGTCATCCTATGACCTCTTGTTTTCAATCCAGATCACTTACAGATCATAGCAGATGAATTCACGCTCTACAACGTGACAACGACGTTACCAAAGTTAACGTGCCTCAATCTCACCTTCCCTCACTTCCCGAACGTCACCTACACTTCAGTGTTGATACAGTACCATGTATGGAACTCTAATGTGACTGGCTCGCTCTACGCCACTCCACGACCTGCGTATGCAGTGATGGGTGATCATCTGGGCTTGGTTTGGCCCGCAAATCGTGTGGGCACCATGCAGAGTTACTTGAGCCTGACCAACGACAACGAGACTGCGACCGAAGCCCTGATTTTATATTCACCGTTCAACAGCTCGGGTAGGCTATAAAAATGTTTCATTCATTTATTCATATATATTCATTCATTTATGCATTCATTCGTTTATTTGTTCATTCGTTTATTAGCTCATCCGGCCCGGAGGGCAAGATGAGCTTGTGCCGTGGCGTGGCGTCCGTCGTCTGATTTCAATTCTGTTTGCTTATAGATGATAGCACTAGGTGGGGGATTCAAAACTTCTACACAGAATTTTGAAATTCATTAAATGTGCTAATTTTTTGCGCATTTTCAAAATTCACAAAAAATGCTTCTTATTAATTTGTTGACCGATTTTGAATTTTTTGCTTCCATCTGGTAGAGCTTCATGAGGTGCACCAAACTTCTACACAGAATTTTGACATTTTGACCAGAACAATTTTTATGCTAATATATGCGAAATTAACTTATGCACATTTTTCAAAATTCACATCTGGTAGAGCTGCATGAGGTTCACCAAACTTGTGCACAAAATTTAGAAATTTTGTCTGGAAAATAATTTATTCTAATTTATGCAAAATTTATTCATAAATCACAAAGAAATGATTTTTCTTCTTCAATTTCAATTGTGTTTGCTTTATATTGATAGCTCGAGGTGGTGATACAAAATTTCAACATAGAATTTTGAAACTCATTAAATGTGCTAATTTATTCATATATTTTGAGAAGTCACAAAAATCACTTATTTATTTGTTGATTGATTTTGAATATTTTTGTTCCATCTGAGAGCTACATTAGGTTCAACAAGGTTCTACAAAGAGTTAAGAAACTTTGACTAGATAATTTTTTATACTTAATTCATATGAAATTTATTCATAGATAGATCACAAAAATGCTTCTATGTCATTTCTTCATTAATTTCAATTCTATATCCTCAATTTATGTCACCAATATAATTCACTACAGTGTCGACTGGGCTGAAATTAAAATTGTGTTAAATTTGTTGCGAGATGCCTGATGAGCTCCACATCATTGATGTGCTAGTTCAGCCACATTCAATAATCATTCATCCATGATATCATTCATTCATTCACATCATCCACCGATTCATTCATCCATCCATTTCGTTCATTTATACATTCATTCATTTAGTTATTCATTCATTCATTTATTCAATCATACATTTTATAATCATTCATCCATGTCAGTCATTCCTTCCTTTATTCATTCCTGCTTTTATAATTCATTATTTCGTTCATTACTAATTCATTTGATCATTCATTCATTCTTTCAATTAGTAATTTTTCATTCATCACAAACGTATTCATTCGATCATTCACATTAAACACTTATTCAATCTTTCATTGTTTCATTCTTTTGTTCATTCATTATGTTATTGATTCAGTCATTCATTCATTCATTCAAATCAGTCATACAGCTGTACATTTATTCATTCATTCACTCATTTATTTGTTCATTCGTTCATTTGTTCATTCATTCAAATACACATTTATTTTCCTGCATCTATTATTTCATTATAAATTAATGTAATCATTTAGTATCCATTATATCACTATTCTCTTCTTTGCATGAATATTTCATAGAATTTAATTCAGTTGAGAAGTTAATGAAAACAGAAAAGGGGATTATTCACAATGAAAGGAATAGGTGTGCACAAGTGCGCACTATACCATAAAGAACTTGCAAATTTAGGATATTACTGCACACAATGAAAATGTTAAAGACAAAAAGGAATCAGTAGGACAGTGAAAAATTGAGAATACCGTACAACGTACTTGTACATGTATATAGGATAGAAGAAGAATCTTCTCATTCCGTGAAACGGTAGTGTGTTGTAGCAATGCATTAAAAATGCATATTTTGGTCTGCGTCAAAATGCCCGTTGAATATCAGAGCATATATTCATAGAAGGACAACAAATATCCCATAGGCTCCTGTACAAAATGTGAGATATGAAACTGTATTCAAGTCTGGTTGGGCATATGCTAATGCATGAAATATACAACACGTACAACAATGAATGTATTGCATGATGTGATGGGCAGCTTGCATGTAAAGCATAGTAATACTCACTGATGTCATAATAAACTCCATGTATTTGATCTTTAATTATGATGTGATGATGCCATATGTGCTATCATAGGTGACATGCCTATAGTCAAATTTCTCCCTCTTTTTGGGGAGTGGGTGGGGGGATAGATAATAAAAAATATATATGATGGCTTTATTTTCATTAAATACCAGAAATATTAAACTTATAAGGGTCAATATTCCACTCATCTGCGATTTTTTAAAATATTTTTCCCAGACTCTTGGAATATACAGTATCTGGTATTCCATTCTGAGCCATCTACATGTAGGCCTATATTTTCTACTTTCAACAACATGCAACATATACATTAGGTAGTGCTTTTACATACATATAGAATGATAATAATGATAATCCGCTATAGCACTTAAATACATCAGAACAATGTCTCTGTAAAGCGCGTCACAGATACATTATTACTCCGGTCCTCGGATCTCGGCATACCAGCACACAATGTATGCACTTCCTCCACTCCATGGGAGCATTCCAACAAGCGTTCCAAGATATTAATAATGCTTCTGAAAGACTGCATATAAAGCAATATTGTTTTAATAGTAATGATAATAATACATAACATTTATATGGTGCCTGCTACTGATGTTTCTAAGCGCATTGTGTTCTGTTTATGGTTTGTACTTGGGATTAAAAGAAAAGAAAGAAAGAAGGAAAAACATGTGGCAGGGGAAAATGACACAGCTAATTATGCAACTACACTAATAATCAAAAGTCAAAACTACCGTAATCTGCACCTCCAATTGACCGACCCACAACTGTGAATCATCTATTAAAACCCCCATTCCACAGAGATCAGGACCGCTGAAAGACCTTTGAAAGACCATGAATTTTGGTTGATCTTTCAGAGGTCTCTCAACGAACCTACAATGGTCTTTGAGGTCTTACACGAGTCCTGACTACATGTAGTCTTTCAGTGGTCTTCGTGGTCTTAATGGGCTCCAAAACTTGTTGAAACGGTTCAAAACAGTCTTACAGGAAAATGGTCTTTCAGTGGTCTTTCAGCGGTCATTCGATGAACTTTCAAAGGTCTTAATAGTCTTTCAATGGTCTTTTGGCAGTCTCTCAAGATTTTTTTGCGGAGATTACTGTAAGACTCATGAGAGATCAGGGAAAGATTATTCAAAGATCACTGAAAGACCAGGCAAATTCCATGGAAAAACCTCTAAAAGACAATTGAAAGATCTCTACAGGACTACTCTAAGACCAGTAAGACAAGAAATGTCTATCAGTCTTTTAGAATTTTTGAAAGGTCTTTCTGAGCCATTCCATAGAGATGACGAATCTTTAGGACTTCACAAATTTTAAGTCTTTCAGTGGTTTTCAACAGTCTCCGTTCTGTGGAATGGGGGCCTAAACAGGTAGGTTTTGACCTGATTCACCGACTTGGCATCTTATTATTTTTTTCCTTTGTTGATTCTGTAGCAGCTTTCGCAATTGTTTTTTTGTTTTCTTTTCAGTGCCTGTCCCCGGTGGATGTAACATGGAAGCTAACCTTCAGATCAATCCAAACCTCAAGATAGCATATCAAGTCGAGAACGTTCTCATCAACGTCACTTTCTCCATGGCGAATGTCGGTTACGACAAAGATCCTCCTGCCTGCGCGGGTTCCAATCCAAGAAAGAGCGTGCTCCGCTATGACTTTTATATCCTGTTCATCGACTGGAACAAGTATTCAAAGAACTCTCTGTTCAGCGACTTGAAGAAGATGATGACTGTTGAAGGCATTCTGAAACATGGTAGAAAGGTGAGCATACAGTCAAGGTTACCACAGTCATGGAAAATCCTGGAAAAGTTTGTGGTCATGGAAAGTCAGGAAATTTGGAAAATTCATGAAAAGTAATGGAAAAGTCATTGCATACATTTTTCTCTTCGCTATGGAGCTTTCCAGTTTGTCGTGTCTGGCAACTCTCATACTCTGTAATCATACTCTGCTATTGTTAATTGGTGTTCATGATTTCCTTTTTTCCCAGTTTTGTGACATCCAAAATTCTACATAACTCCTGGGACATCACGGGAAGTCATGGAAAGCAGCAATTTAGTCATGGAATTCTTCTTTTTTTCAAATTTCTGTGGGAACCCTGTTTAAAAATCGCTATAAGGGAGGGGGGGAGTAATGGGCTTGGGAGAGCAGCGAATGGGAGAGGAGAGGGATAGTGAGAGTTGGGTGGTGGTAAGGTTATGTTGATGAGGACAATGATTAACACTGTATATTTCTGTTTTATGTGCAAATGTATGTGCAATCCCAACCCAGATTACTGTATCATTTACAATATTCATACATGTTTTCCTCCTTCAGTTTCACCTAATAGCTTTATTTTTTTTTCTTTTCTACAAAGCAAGTAATTTCATACAATCCTCTCTTCAATCTACATGTATTGTTATTCATTCAAAATTGGTTAAATATATATTTATGTTAAAATGTGCATTATGTTAAAGGTATATAAATTTAGTCTACTCCTAACCTTTCCCCATTCCTGTATTTGACATTACTTCTCCCTCTCTATACTTTTCCTTTTGTATCCCCTTTCCAGTATTATACATTAGCATACTTTGTTATTTTTTTTACTGTTTCGCTTGTTTGTTTACTAAGATTTTACTATGTACAAATTCATGCAATTTAGCCTTTGGCTGCTATTTGAATTTTTATCACAATAAATACCATTTATCTATCTATCTAAAAGAAAGATAAAGACCTCAGGCACTATTAGTTGTCTTCAATAGAGAATATCATCTAATTCAATATCAGTATCATAATGGCATTGCAGGACTACAATCAATTATGACTTGAAACCAATTTGGCGCTTACTCCAAACTATTTCTTACTATGATATCATACAACAAGTACACACAGTTTGAAGGATGATAATGTTCTAGTCATTCTGTACTAATGTTGTAAGTTAGAGCCATTACGGGATCGGAGTTCGGTTCGGAAGTTTTGCTCCTAAAATCGGAATCGGTTCGGATATCGGATCGGAAGATATTCAAAAACAAAAAAATACATTAAACTTTGTATGTGGCCGGCGCGTCGACAAATGCGGCACGCTATTGTTTTGATCTCCGACAAAAGCGGAGGAAGAAGATGATGAGTTGTTTTGATCTCCGACATAATCGGAGGAAGGAAAATAAGATAATGACGTTCCAGCGCGCGACACTACCGCCGATCAACGATAGGCCTCTTCTCTACAACATCGTGGTGATGGCGGAGTCCGTCATGAACTTTTAGAGGCCGCATTACTTACCGAAAAAGACGCACTATTATCCAAAGTTGTTTACGATGATATTCACCTTCTCTACAATATCGTAGTGATGGCAGAGGTAATCGTAAACTCTTAGAGGTCGCATGACCTCCCGAAAAAGACGCATTATTATCCAAAGTTGTTTACCATGATATTCACCTTCTCTACAACATCGTAGTGATGGCGGAGGTAATCGTAATCTCATAAAGGTCGCATGACCTCCCGAAAAAGACGCATTATTATTAAGAGTTGTTTACCGTGATATTCACCTTCTCTACAACATCGTAGTGATGGCGGAGGTAATCATAAACTCTTAAAGGTCGCATGACCTCCCGAAAAAGACGCATTATTATCCAGAGTTGTTTACCATGATATTCACCTTCTCTACAACATCGTAGTGATGGCGGAGGTAATCGTAATCTCATAAAGGTCGCATGACCTCCCGAAAAAGACGCATTATTGTCCAGAATTGTTTACCATGATATTCACCTTCTCTACAACATCGTAGTGATGGCGGAGGTAATCGTAAACTCTTAAAGGTCGCTTGACCTCCCAAAAAAGACGCATTATTATCCAGAGTTGTTTACCATGATATTCACCTTCTCTACAACATCGTAGTGATAGCGGAGGTAATCGTAAACTCATAAAGGTCGCATGACCTCCCGAAAAAGACGCACTATTATCCAAAGTTGTTAGAGATGATTTTCACCTTCTCTACAACATCGTAGTGATAGCGGAGGTAATCGTAAACTCTTAGAGGACGTATAGTCAGATAGTCGTAAATATTACCGCGCATGTCAGCGTGTTCAACTAAATCTTATTTGCCTCCGCTTAAGATCAAAACATATCGTCTTTTCGTTGTTTTTCTTCCTCCATTTTTGTCGGAGATCAAAACAAATTATCATCATCATCATCGTTTTGTTCTTCCCCGATTATGTCGGAGATCAAAAAAAAATCATAATCTTCTTCTCCGCCTGCCTTTCCGCTAATATCGGAGATAAAAACAAATCATAATTTTCTTCCCCTTTATCTTCTTTTCCTTCCACCGCTTTTGTCTAAGATCAAAACAAACCAGCGCATTTCGACGGCAAACATGTCGCCACGTATTTTTTTGTTGTTGTCTTGTTATGTTTTGGTTTTTCCGATCCGATTTTTGACCAGTGGGGAAAAATCGGAGTTCGGAAAAATGTAGAAAAAAGGGGGAAATCGGATCGGATCGGGAATTGAAATAAAAATCGGTTACAGCACTATTCTGTACCCCGAACATTAAAATATATTTTGTTATATTTTTCTGAAGTAGGCATGATGCAACTGGTCCAGGCTCAGATCGTAGACTAGTCACAAGGTGAGCCGTAGTCTCAGTGCCCATTTAGTCCCACCATGCATACAGTACTGCATGTCTGAATGACACAGGATAAATGTTCTTCTCATTCAATGTAGATCCATACTTTTGGCAAAAATGACAAGCTGGAGCTGAGTTTGGCGATGTTCAACGGACGGGGCGTTATCCTGAATGCGATAGCGAGAGATTCAACGACCAACCAGATGGCACCCTACTCCCCGGCAGTCACCTACGCCTGCGGGAATAACCATGGGAGCCTGTGCTCTGGAAGGGGTAAGACTGGTTGGGATTTAGCCAGGGTTGGCCATTTCCCGCTTTAATAATTTATACATATCCTGCCCTGTCGTATATGAGGGGAAACTTTTGTTGGATAGCATGTGTGCTCTATTCATGACCACTCCCTATCATACAAGCTTTGCTTTTTAGTGGGATCCTCCATTTTTCACAAATTATAAATCACAAATCCTTTACACATGATTATTTTTTATATACATGTAACTCATGTCTTTTTCAAGTTGATTTAATGACCTTCGTATATTTTTTTTATGTTGACTCGTTTTGATTGTATCTATTTGATTTATATTTTGTTGAATGAAAGTGAAACAAATGAAATGAATGAATTCCTATTTTATACAAGGGATTATTAAGCTACAATTTATATAAAACAATTGTTTTTTTTTTCTCTTTCTCTTACTGCAGTTCAACCTTTATACGGTGTAGTGTTTGCTGTAGCAATGATCATTGGAGGGATAATCTGCTTCTCAGGACATCATTTCTTCCATGCAGGTACGTGTACATGTAAACATGTAACCATCTAACTTGATTCCTTCCAAAGTTATTGATCAGGAGTTGGCAATTGGGTATTTAACTTCTTTATCAGCTAGAATGAACAGTGATAGTGACTGTATATATATACTCGGCAAAAAAAGTTCTTTGACACTTTACAAGTTAAAATATTCCATATAGATTCGATTAAAGGCAAATTATTGTATGTCAACATGACCAGACAATATTCGTCTTCCAGTATGACATGACATTTTCATGTGAACAATCATGCATGGGTGGTTAAATGCTTTAAATACATTTGGATAGCTTTCCATCTTGGTATGAAAAAAATATTGGATGATTAAAGAGTATGAATCTTTGCACCACCTAGAAGATTTTCATTGGTGTCATGATCTTGCAGTTGTGCACTATTATGCGTCAAAATATCCCAGACCTTTGAAGGTTAACGCCTGTGATATTGTCTTTTTTTCCTTTTTACAGAGATTGTATTATATTTAAGATATCTTCTGTTTTGTCTCAAAAAGGGTATTGGATGATTAAAAGAGTATGAATGTTCGCACCAACCAGGGGACTATCTTTTGTGTCATGATCGTGAGATTGCACTCCATTGTGCATCAAAATATTCCAGATATATAAATAATGTTCAATGTAAACTTTGCACAATTAGTCTTCGGACTACAGCATTGTATTCTGTTTTATATCTAATAAACCGAATTGAATTGAATAGAATTGAATTGAATATTTTTAGGTTAATGCCCGTGACTTTGATTTTTTTTCTTTATACAGAGATTGTACATTGTGGATAGCTTTCCATTTTTGTATAAAAAATTAATGTACGATTAGGCAAAAGGGATGCTCTTCCAACTTCTTCCCTCGAACTAAAAAAGATTGGAATGAGTTAAACATGGACACAACATTGATAAACTCATTGGACTCTTTCAAATCCACAATCACTCAAAAACCATGTGTGCTGCTTACTTGGCGATCTCACACGCATCAATAAAGTTGGCGGAGTACAGCAAGTCTGCATGTGCCGACTTCACCCAAGACAAGATTAAAATAGTATTAATATTTACACAACGCAGAAGACTGTCTTTGGTGTCATTATCCTGCAATTGTGCACCATTAACTGTGCGTTAAAATATCTCAGAATTTGTAGGTGACATTGATTTTCTTTTTTCCTTCTTTATACAGAGATTGTATTCTTTGGATATCTTCCGTTCTGTCTCTTCTCGATCATGATTCTGTCTGCAAACACCGCCCTCACTCAAGATGGTAAAGCCAATCAATCTTTATCAACTTAGCATTAACGCATTTCATATGTTGTTTGTTTATGATAAGATATTTGCCCAACTTTGCCCACAGTGGTCATAACTCTAAATGATATCCTTTAACCTTCCCCTAAATATGAATTCTTTTTAACACACCTACATGTGTATTGTAATTTATGATAAGACGTGTATACAGAGTATGTGTATGAGCCCCACCTTAATGACCTTGTACATCCTAAATTAAATCCTAAAACCTTACCCTAGCTCTGGACCTTGACCTTTCCAACACAACTATTTCACTACATTTCCGTACATCATTGAATCAAACAGTTACAATGTATAATTTTCTATGATTTTTCATCAGTGCATGTCATTCTTGCATGTATGCTACTGGCTATAAACTCAATGGCCCAAATCCACAAAGGTGGTTTTGAAAACCCACGGTTGAATCCATGGTTTACGCAGATTTCCTGTACATACATAACGCTTAATTTAGCGCGTATCGGGCAGGTGTATAAACATGCGCAATGCTGATGCATGCTTTTGTCACAGTGAGACAGCTATACATGCATATCCCTAATCATTTTTATTACTATGATTAATGTTGTTATTATATTTTATTGCAGTAATCTTGTTGATTTCTCTGACCATGGGTATTCCTGGTGGCTGTATGTGGTTGGCCTTGTGGTGGCGCTTCGGTTACGTCCTTCCCATAATGATGTGGGTGTCGTTGAACCTTGGATTCCTCTTCTCTGCTATCATCTTCTTCACTCCCTTCGGTGAGTCACAGCCTCCTTTCAATAAGTCAAAACGTCTTACGTAATTACTAATTCTACTGGAATGGCGGTACTCTCGATGACTATATAATTTTTCTATATTTGTATGTCAACATTTGGAGCTAATTCACCTAGAAATATTGCTGAAATGAAGGTTACAGAGATAAAATAGCCCCCACCCTATTTTAAGTTTATTTTCTTCAAAGTAACATTTGCGCAAGCATGTCATCCACGTTGCCATTGTTAGATATGCAATATCTGCCAAGGCACTTCTCTGTTGCATATCATACGAAAATTGAAAATTTTCCTGAAAGATAAAATGCCATCTCACATTACTAATTTCAGTGTTGAAGATCAAAGGAAATGTTTGAAAGATAAAATTACCTCAGAATACCATCCCAGGGTATTGTGCCAACTGTTATGAAAGCAAAGGTCTCGTAATACCCCTGAAAGAAAAATATCCTCTAATTAGTAGGTATCTATCCAAATTGCAATCGTAGTCATAGTGTGTTTTAATTGCAGTAATGAAATTTATGATAATTCAAAATAAAATGCTATTACAGTTTGGAGGGGTTTTCCATCTCTCCTTTGATAGGAAATGTTATTGTTTGGTACAAGTCATTAGTATAATGATACGGCTTAATATGTGTGCAGAGATGTAGAGTCATGTTTAGTAAAACTGTTTTGATTTTTTTTCTCTCTCTCTCTCTTTCAGGAAATTTGATTGCTTGGTACAAGTCTTTAATATAATGATATTGCTTTATATATGTGCAGAGCTATTCATGTACATGTAGTTACAACTGTTTTTTCTCTCTTTCTCTCTTTATAGAAAATTTGATTGTTTGGTACAACTCATTAGTATAATGTTATTGCTTTTTTATGTGTTTGGAGATATTCGTGTACATGTAGTTACAACTGTTGCTCTCTCTCTATCTCTCTCTTCAAGTCATTAGTATATTGATGTGGCTTCATGAGATATACTTGTACAAGTAGTTACTGTTGTTTTTATTTTTTAGTCGTTTTTTCTTCTCTCTCTCTCTCTTTATAGGAAATTTGATTGTTTGGTATAACTCATTCGTATAATGTTATTGCTTTTTTTTAAAACATATTTGGAGATATTTGTGTACATGTAGTTACAACTGTTGCTCTCTATCTCTCTCTTCAAATCATTAGTATATTGATGTGGCTTCATGAAATATACTTGTACATGTAGTTACAATTGTTTTTATTTTTTGGTCGTTTTTTTTCTTCTCTCTGTTTATAGGAAATTTGATTGTTTGGTACAACTCATTCGTATAATGTTATTGCTTTTTCTATATGTTTGGAGATATTCGTGTACATGTAGTTACAACTGTCTCTCTCTATCTCTCTCTTCAAGTCATTAGTATATTGATGTGGCTTCATGAGATATACTTGTACATGTACAATTGTTTTTATTTTTTGGTTGTTTTTTTCTTCTCTCTCTCTGTTTATAGGAAATTTGATTGTTTGGTATAAGTCAGTAGCCTATGGTATGGCATACATGTGTGGGGTTATGATCATTCCAGTAATCCTCATCGCATTCTCAAAGTTTGTAAGTATAGACTTTTTTTTAAATTAAAGGGATGGTCAAGGCTGGAGATATTTATATCTCAATAAATAGAGTAAAATTCACAAAGCAAAGTGCTAAAAATTTGATAAAAATCGGATGATAAATAACAAAGTTATTGAATTTTAAAGATTTGCAATATTCCGGTGAAATGGTTCTAGGCATGTTGTTGTAAATATGTATTAGATGGGCTGATGATGTCATATCCCCACTTTTTCTTTTATATTTTATCATATGAAAATTAGGTTTATCTAAAGTTTTTCTACCAAGAACTAAAACAATTGGATTGAAAACTGATTAGGTGCAATTTGGGGGGTTATTTGCATGTACTGCCGCAACTTGATTTAATCATTATGGAGACACATCACTTGCGCATGAATGAAAAAATGAAACATTTATGATTTTATATAAAAAAATAAGAAAAGGGAAAGTGGAGATGTGACATCATCAGCCCACCTAATGGATTTTCATGACAATGTGCATATACATGTAACTATTTTCACAAAATATTGATAAACTTTAACATTCAACAACTTTTTATTTTTTATCCGATTTTGATGAAATTTTCAGCATTTTACTCTGTGAATTTTGCTCTATTTATTTAGATATAGATATTTGCAGCCCGGACCATCCCTTTAAGACTTCGGTCAAATCACTGTACGCTTTGTGAAGTAAAACCTGTATGTATGTAAAATGACTGCCCATGGAAAACATGGAATATTTATATGTCCACCTATACATGTAGGTGGTCATGATGATAAATAGATATATGTACCGTGTACAAGGAAACCGAAATACTGACTCAAATCTTTTGGGGTTTTTTCCTCTCGGATTTATCATGGATTTACACAAAAGAGAGAGTACCAGAAGCGATTCTGGATCTGAGCTTGAAAAGAGGATTCATTTCTTGTTCAGGAATTGGTTCTTTATATGACCATTTCAAATAAATTCATACCAGATGGCGAATATGAAATTATTACTTTTATGCCAAATTTATGACCTATGAGCTTCTGGATTACTATTTACTTTTAAAGGTTGGCAACTCTGTGTATATCTATTTTGCCCTATTCAAGCTATGTACATTATACAGTGCGTCCCAGAATAAACGAAACCGAGATTTAGCGATCATTTATCATAACTTAATCATAAATAGAATAGACAAATGACCTACCAATTTAAAGCTGAGAATCTCCTCTTTCATTTTCAATTATTGAAATTCAAGCCTTATTTTAAATGACCAGAACTTTGTTATTTCTTGACCATTTTCTCTAATTTAGGTATCAAATTAAAGAGGAGATATGGAACTTTTCAAAAATGTGGTTTTCTTTTTGAAACCCAGATACCCCCCGCCAAATGAGTTTTTGGTATCCTTTTTTCAAATTGTTTTTGCTCACTCATGCGTGATTGAGAAATAATCTAAGTAATATCAGATGAAAGAGGAGATTCTAAGCTTTAAATTGGTAGGTCATTTGTCTATTTTATTTATGATTAAGTAATGATAAATGATCGCTAAATCTCGGTTTGGTTTTTTCTGGGACGCACTGTATACATGTACTGTATATAAAGTAAATAATGGTCTGTTTGTCTTGGAAAGACTTCTATTAAAGAAACAAGAGAACTTGTAGGAAACGGCCCAAGATATCCTAGTTTAGACTTCCTGCATACAAGGAACTGTAGAAGTGAAAGTAGTACATCCTGTGTCTGCATCACAAATAGACTTAGATTAAAGGAGTACTTTACAAAAGAAAAATTGTTTCGATAAAAAAAATATATACATGTATATGAGCTTTGAAGAAAGAGCAAAGCTTGTCTCCCCGAAACGTCGAGAAAAGAGTTCTTTTCAGAACTACATGTACAACCAGAAAGATAAATAAACAGTCCTTTTCAGGACTAACCTAGACATAGTGTAACCGCAAAACTCTCTATCAAGAAATGTATATTTAATTTAGTAACATACAAGTGAGGATTTGGACTAAATTCATCCAATAGTATGAACAGAGCTATGCATTTTTATGGTATTGATTTTGTGACATGACATGCGAACATCCCTTTTATATGGTATGTGATAATTCTGTGAATTTCCTGTGTCATGGTATTTGAATATGATTTCATCTCTTTAAGGTAAATGCTAGTTTTGGTAACGAGATCAAAATGAGTTCGTACAGAATCCAATAAAATGACCACCAAAGTGTCTGTTTGTGTAAATAAAATGCATGTGCCAAAGGATTCTGGAAGAAATTGTGTAATTGCTGAGAAATCAGCAAATGAGCACAGGATTCGGGTAGAGTGTCGGGCCCGACGCTCTAAGCAATAATTATACATTGTCCCACGTGCGCTTATCTGTGTTGGGGATCTTCGGTGTGAACATTTTTCAGTGTAGATTTCAAGATCACAAAGTTCAGTTAACGTAACTGTACCAGATCTAGATCCTTGATGATATACTGACAATTAAGCCTTGTTTTGCAGACTTTCTCATGAAATCAGTTTTTACTGCAACTACTGGAATTTCTCTTTAATTGATACATTATTGGCCACATTTCAAACACTCTACAGTAATATACACTCATGTTAAGTAGTCAACAGGAAATACATGATTCTATTTTTAGGACTCGTTTGGTTAAATAAGCCTAGTACATGTAGGTTTGAGACAGAAGGAAACTTGGGGCTGTTTCACAAAGATTTTAGTATGACTTTCTAAAGAGTTGCACTTAAATGTCTAATTGCACGATATATAAAAGGCATGACAGCATTGGTAAGACCATATAAAGAGGACACGCACTACTGTGTATTGATCAATTAGATTGCGCGTTGTATTTCAGATATGCATCGGCATATAAGTGCGACCAAAGTCATAGTACTTAAATCTATGAGAAAGACTTCCCTGATGTAATATTTCATAAGCAAACATTAATGCTACATGTAAACTACACTATCTGCAGTGAGTAATGATTTCAAAATAAAACTTTTTTAATCAAGATTTATCATCTCAATCACTCATCCTTAATCTATATCTAGTAGGTTTTGCATGCTTTATCCAACAAAAGTGAGCACACCCTAATGTACACTGTACATTAAACATTACTGTATATTAACCCTTCACAATTATGAGCTTCACAGAAAATGAAGCACAGACATTGTTTTAGGAACCTTTTCTTAAACACACCTTTAAAAATGGGAGTGAACGGAAAAAGGCTATGTGTCGTTGTGTGTTAAGAAAAGTCTTAGAATATAAAAAAGTGGGATGACTACATGTATTATAATATATTAATCCTTCACAATTCTGAGCTTCACAGAAACTGTAGAACATTCATTGTTATCGGAACGTTTCCATAAACACACCTTCTTTGAAAGTGGGAGTGAACTGAACAAGGATGCATGTGGTCACTTATTGACTGTGTTATACGTGTAAATAACTAGTCTTAGGATATATTCATTTTGAGATACATTTAGCTATCATTGTTAATACAGAGAATAACTATTAGCCTATGATTTTGATTTTATTTGTATATAGAAACTAAAATATTTTGATAGATAGATAGATAGATTGATACTGTAGATAGATAGACACATGTACATGTAGATACTGTAAATAGATCTATAGATAGATAGATAGGTAGATAGATAGATAGATACATGTAGATAGATAGATAGATAGATGGTTTATTAATAAAACTCAAGATGCGGCTAAGGCCAAATTTCGATGCATTACAAGGTAGTAATGACAAAAATATATATTCTAACAGTAACATAGATAATTACAAAATAAATAATACAGATAAAGTATTGCTCCGAAACTAATTGTGTTGTTGAATTTTAGAAAAACCCTAAACCCTGAAGAGGTTTTTCAACAACTTCAGCAGCTATCCCGGGAATGAAAACATTCAGTCTGACTTGCCATGGTGAAGTAATTTGAAGTTTCACTTTAATACATACATTGAGAGGAAATGTACTTAATGATGTGCTATATATGATTATTGCAGCATTAATGCATCATTAAAGACCACTATTCTTGTCTCTCCTTTTGGTGGTCTTTAACGACGGGTCTCACTGTAGTAACCTGGTCATAAAGAATATTCATGTATCCTCTATTTTTTATGGTCTTTTATGACAGGCTTTGCTGTAGTAACCTCTTCATAAAGACCACTTGCTCTTTAAAGACCATTATTCTTGTCTCTCCTTTTGGTAGTCTTTATGTACAGTCCTCACTGCAGTAATGTTATATATTTGTACAGACTATGTGCTCATTAAAGACCACTCTTTTTGTCTTTCATTTTGGTAGTCTCTGTATTTATAGTTCTCACTGCAGTATAAATGTTTGTTTCTTCTTTTGGTGGTCTTTAAGTACCAGAGCTACCAAGTCTCACGCATTATGCGTGAGACTCAAGCATTTTGGACTCTTGTTCATCCCCTCAAATCTATGTCTCATGCAACTATCACAGCCTATCCCAATATACATTGTACACACTGTCTGTGATCTCACTCAGATTTACAGAAAATCTCACGCGTAGCTGGTCTTTGGACTTGGCATCTCTGAAGTACAGTCTCCTGTCTTACAGGAACTTGTTCATAAAGACCACTGACTCTTTAAAGGCCAGTAGTTTTGTTGGTCTTTCAGTGGTCTTTAACAACAGGTCTCACTGTATTACAGTAACCTGTTCACAAAGACCACCGGCTCTTTAAAGACCACTATTAGTATCTTATTTCTGGTTGCCTGTGTACATGGTTTTCATAAATCTGAACATAATCATATCCCACCATTGTATATTAAGGATGCAATGAATTAATGTAGCCATGAAGTTTCGGCCAAATTACTGACACCATTTTGAAGTTGAATGGATGAATACATATGGCTGTTATTATAGACAAAAAGATTAATTGATCCTAGAATTGGAGTTTCAGTTTCGTACTTCCGCAATTTAAATGATTGATGTTGCTATGACATCATAACTGAAAATAGTGTGTCACTCCACCTAATGGTTACATCGAGTTAGCCTAGTCTACAAGCAAAGACTCAACTCAGGCACTATTAAAATATACATTTATAGAAATGAGACTGTATACTCTAACCCCTGATATAATTTCCCAGTTGGGTGTGGTATGAAAGACATCACTGCATTGGTCAGAATCATGCTAAAAGGATGTGCACTACTGCATTTTTTTTATATAATTTGATTTGATTTGAGGGAGAGTGAAATTACTCTTATTTATTTCTTTCAATAATGTATGTCAAAAACATCCAAATATCATACATTATTTTGAACATAAATATACAAATATAATCATGAAACATTAAGATGAGATTTTTTTTTTAATAATGAAAGAAAATGGTATCCCAAAAAGCCTCAAAGGCTTGAAAAAAGGGAAATCAAGAGTAAAACATAGGAATGATTATAGAAAATGATTGACAAATAGAACAGAGTACCGGAATGTGTCCCCACTGTAACATTAATAAGATCATGTGCGTATTGATATTACGCTTACCGTACATGTAACTCGTTGTGAAACCCACCCCCTCCCCCGTCCTGAATAACGTTCTTATTTCTCTTTTGTTTTTTTCAGCTGAGCATGCTTGCGTGTGCAGTGTGGGGGAGCTATCTTGTCGTAGCCGGCATTAGCTACTATGGAGGCGGTGTTCTTCATTACATTGTGCTGAACATTATCCATAGATCTTACATAACAGGGTACAGTGAAGCCCATGTCATTGTACCGATGAACCCTTTAGGTAAGTCTTTAGGTGGTTTTCTTCATTAGATCGTAAATACCAGGGTACAGTGAAGCCTATGTCATTGTACCAATGAACCTTTATGGCCCCCCCCCTCAACAATTTTCGCGATATATCTGCTGCGCGAAATTTTTCACCTCGCAGCTCACTGACTTTTTACATTCAAGTCTCGCACAAATTTTGAGACCAAATTTGTGACGCCAGGGTACGCGGTTACGACATTACGCAACATTATGCAAGTGCATGTCAGAACCAAAATTGCTCATAAACGTGATTTCATGTACAAATCCAATGCAAATTGCGTATTTAGCCAAAATTCATAAATGTATCATTATTTCTACTTTTTCTGATTAAACTTAATTGATTTTGCCTTGTTTATGATCAGAATTACGTCTGGAACAATTTCCATTGAAAAAACAATAAAAACAAAAAGTAAAAAAACAGAGAAATACATAAGAAATTCATAAAACAATAAAATACATAAGAAATTTATTTCCAAACCAAAGTTTTTTTGAATTACGATTGTTAAGAATGCTACAAAGAAAATTTTTACCAACAATTAGCATTCTAGGAGTTTTATTTAGTGAATTAGAGCAAAAAGTATGATTTATGCATAAATTAGCATAATTAATTCATATAAAATAAAATCTCATTATTTTGGAAATTTTACCATACAGCCTTGTAGATTACATCGCACACTACCATCATGCAAATTTTTGCGCCGCTCGCGCGATCGGCGGCCGAGATCTTAAGATCCCCCCCCCCCCCGGGAATGACAAGAATCAAAATACCCCGGGAGATTTAGGGTTAAGTCTTTAGGTGGTGTTCTTCATTCGATCTTACATACCAGGGAACAGTGAAGCCTAGGTTATTTTACAGATGAACGTGGGGGGTGTTTCACAAAGATTGAAGTACGACTTAGTGTCGCACTTAAATACCGAGTTGCTTACGGTATGAAAGTCTTGACCGCATTGGTCAGATCATGTCATGAGGACGTGCACTAATGTGTATGTATCAATTAGATCGTGTGTTGCATATCATGTACGCATCAGCTTTTAAGTGTGACTTAAGTCATACTTAAATCTTTATGAAACACCCTCTAGGTCATGTAGCCTCATAGGAGGCAACTCCCCCCTCCCCACTACCCCCTGACAAAAATTCCAATAGGCGCTATAAAAATGTATTATTATTATTATCGATTGAAACTGAAACCACAGTTACAGAAGACATCAATGATATTGATGAATATGAAGTGTAATTGCGACATGAAGAATGAGGGATAAGAAATACTTCATGCTAATTCCAATTTACACTGTTCAATTTCATGGATACATGGTTTTGAAATTCAGTAGGGTGTGTATGCTGAAGTAAAAGAAATACCAAACTTTTTTAGATTGAATTGAATTGCTTGTATTTTATCGCGCTTGTCACTTGTTTGTCAAAGCAATGATTCAATTATTATGTTTTCTTCTTTTGAACATATCCAGACTATTTCCTGATAGGCTTATGGTTTGTACTGATCGTAGCCGGTGTTCTTGTTCAGCGTCGACTCACTAGAGGGCGACGTGACTTCCCACTCTGTCGTTACAAGGAGAACCTGCTGAAGCGTAACCACGAGAAGGCGATGAGGAATCGTAACCGCTACGAGGATCGAGAGCGCCAAGGCCAGCAACGCGTGTTGGAGGATCCTGCGGGAAACGTGAACGCGGGCGACGTGGGCGATGACGACAGGAATCCACTCATTGTAGATTAGTGAAAAAGAATGCTATGTGAGATAGTTTTATATTATATGGTCTACAACCAGTTGGTCTAATTCTCAGAGAGTCTAATATCAAATGGGCTAGAGCTATTTGGTCTACTTTCAACTCAATGTAAATTAGTGAAAGACCTTGTTATGTGAGGTTGGTAAATATTGTCTTGGTCTACACTATATCTCAGTCTAGTATCTCAAGGGCTAAATTCATTTGGTCTACTTTCAATAGTGAAAGATCTTGCTATGTAAGATTAGTGTATATTCCCTGGGTCTATGAGCAGTTGGTCTACTTCCCAGGTAGTCTAATATCGCATGGGCTAAATCCATTTTGTCTACTACATATCAATTAATTTTAGATTAGTGAAAGACCCAGATTGGTTGATATTGTCTTGATCTAGACTACTTCTCAGTCTAATAACTCATTGACTAATTCCATTTGGTCTACTATCAATAGTGAAAGATCTTGCTATGTGAGATTAGTCTACTAGTATATTCCCTTGTCTATGAGCAGTTGGTCTACTTCCCGGGTAGCCTAATACCACACTCCACCCCACCCCCACCCAAAAAAAAGAGGGAGAAATTTGCAGACCAAAATATGCATTTTTAATTTATTGCTATAACACTCTATGGGTATAGCCTAACTGGAAATTAGGCTTATAGGTTCATGTAACATTGTAACTGGGCTAAATGGAACTAAAGCAAACACTGATTAGACAAATAGGTTAGACCATGTGGGATGATACCAAATGGAAAATAGACAAAGCGGATGTAGACCATTTGGCAATTTACTTTTTACATCGCTGGAATACTTGATGAAAGTATTAGCTCATTTTCCTCAATTTGAGGTAAAACTATCTACACTTTATATGTAGTTCTTTAAACATTCCTTCCATTAATAATCATTTATCATCATTAGATGTTCTGAAAACTTAGGGTATGCCTTTAAAGTATGTCCCAGAAATCCAGAAATTGAGATTCCCATTTTTCTCCAAAATGAGCAAATAATATTTTTACATTTGATTTACAGCTTAATAAAACTCTGTTTATCTTTTATATTGATACCAACTCGGATAACTAATTTATTTTAGCACGCACCACATGTATGTGGTTTGGAGTAATAGTTCATGGATATTCATGTGATTTAGACTAAAATTGCATGAATGCTATCAAATCTACTTTGGAATAATTTATTAATATTCGGGTTACTGGGATTAATATTTTCCTTGAATATTCATGATTTTTTCCATTGGTTTATGAATATTCATGTGATTTAGAGAAGTACTGAATGAATAATTTATTTTTATTTGGACAACTCATGAATATTCATCTGATTTGGCCTAATATTCCATGAATGTTAAAATGTGATTTGAACGAATAGTTCATGAATATGCAAGGATTCTGACTAATAAGACATGAATGTTCATTTGATTAGCCCCAAGTAAAATATCTTCTGACTTGGAATCCTTGTTTAAGAATACAAAATAAATGAATGAATTAACTCTTCCTGAATATTCATCTTCCTATTTTATCTCATGAATGTAACGTGCATCTCAAAAAATATTTTATAATCCATGGAAAAAAATCATTATTAATCCACCTTGATATTGTAAACAATTGTTCATTATGATATTTAGAATGAAAATGAAATTAGTTACAATAAAAAGTATACACTGTACATACATGTACATGTATACACACATAAATATTGTTTTGTTTGTTTGTTTATGGTGTGCACTATAAACAAAAACTGTGATAGTATATAAACTGTATTATAAAACAGGTTCAAGGATGTAGCCAATGGTGAGTGCGTATTCAAGTCACGTGTTCATGCTTTAATTATGCGCAACCTTCCAGTCGTGCATTTTTCGTGCAGCACTGTGCAATTTTTGTGCAGCATTAGTCCCAATAGCATGTAAAAACTGATACGCGTTCAGTAAAAGAGACTGGCTAGGATTTTGATGCGCTTACTTAGGCGCGTAGTAGATACGCCTGTGATGTCATAATTGACAGTCTTGTGATCTCTTCGTCTGTGTGATCGTACACAAGTTGGAGGGATTTGAACAAGATTTCCATGAAAAATTCATTTTGCCGACCCGTTTTATAAAACAATGCACATTTTAAGATTCGTGATGTTAGTGACGATGCGAGCAACTCTCGGGCATTCACAATATTATGCAAAAGCACTCGGCACAAGCGCCTCTTGCTTTCGCATAATTGTAAATACCCTCGAGTGTGCTGCATCGTCATAACACACTCATAAATGTGCATTAATTGTATAGTAAAGAATGAAGTATTTTAATCATTATAATGCAACAATTCTGGTAGGCCCAGCTCTCTTTTCCATTCAGGGTGATGGATTATATGATGATTACACAAGTCATGTATATTATGCCTTATTTGATCAGTGTTTACTCTTCAAATTGGCCACCTTAACATCTAAGTTCTGTATTTGCATTGGGGAAATCATGATTTTTGGATTTATGATGCATTGCCAATCAAAGGATTAAGTGATTACTTGAATTCAAGCATTGCTCAGAATTAAAATGGAATATACTTGTGTAGGGTAAATATGTACACAGTACTTGTAGATTTGTAGAGTAATTTTTCTTTATGTAATTTGTTACATATGGTAATAACAAATTTGCAATAACAGTTTTAACTACTGAAATCCTATGATCTAACTGGTTGATTTGTACATTTGTTTTGGAAATTGTGTATTTGTTATGAAACAATGCTGAAAAGTTCTTGCTCCAAAACGACAGAATATAATGTTTTCACACAGGTTTTTAAGTTGCATTTATAACATGATGAATATCATACTCGTGACTTATCATGCTATATACAGTGTGTCCCAGAAAAAAAGGAAAATGGGATTCCCGTGTCTTTTTAATTCAAAGGCAAATGAATTATGATATTTCATTTTACATAATCATATAATTCAATTATTCCTCTTTATTTTGATATCTGATAAGAGAGAAACACTTCACGCATTAATGAGCCAGACAGATATGACATTTTAACGTCAAAACCAGGTTGCATAGAAAAATTGGACAAGATTGGTTTGTAATACGACGATCGTATGGCCAAATCGAAGATTGGCTAATTAGCATTGCTTTTGTATTCTTTGCTAAGCTTATTTCACTGATCCCTGATATGAGAATGGATTCGGATTCACTCGTAAGTTTCTGCGCAAATCGTTTCTGATATGCCTCAATGTTTTTTTCTAATCTGCCATGCATGAACGATTTGCTGCAAAGCTGTTGTTATTCAAATGAGAGATGAGATTTCACTCTTGCCATGAGCATCAAATATATAGTAAAATCATATTTAGTAATTGTGAAATCTTTCTCTGAAAAAGGGGTTTCCATTTTTGTGGGACGCACTGTACATATACATCGACCACGTTAGAGACTTAGCCAGCATATACATGTACGAGGACTGGATTCTATGAAAAACATTTGTTTTGCAAAATCAGTCAGTCCCAAAAGGCTTAGAACATGAAAATAGTGTAAGATTATAAAATTCCATGTGTATATGCTCTTCTGTGCACCATTAACCTGTATTTCATTGTTATTGTGTATTACAAAAGGCCATCGCGCACCTTACGATTGGTCTGCGGACCGATTTTCGAATAAAACGTAGTAGAATTTGATGCTTATATCAAGACATGGAATATCGTACTGTGAAAAGTTATAAATCATATGAATACTAATACGCAAATCCTTGACTATGCTATTATCCTTATCAGAATGAAAGCAAATTTGATATCTAGTCGTAATGATGTCATAGCAATCGTAGGATCTCTCTATTGGTCTTTACTCGAAAAAAAGCCTCAATGTAAGGTGTGTGGTGGCCTGAATACACATACATGTACATGTAGTGTGCTAACACATATTTTTTCTAATATTTCAAGTAAGAGTTGACAGTTGACAAATACGCATTTTGAAAAATGTGAAAAATGCCAAGTACATGAAAAAAAAGTTTATCACAATGTCATTAATGATGCTGTTCACACAATGCATACATGTGCACTTGCAGATTGTAACTGAAAATTAAGTCTTTGAGAAATAATTTGTGTACTTTTTATAGAAAATGTGCCTTGAATTGATTATCATGTTTATATTGGACCATGTAATTATGTATGATCAGGTTCATGCAATATGCTTTAGTTCTTTTGTACATTGTATTTTAAATGCATACAAGTACTTTACATGTCCCTATTTCATACATAATTACATTTTCATGATATTTTGTGGCTATTGTTACTGTATATGAAGCTTTTCTATGAAAATTGATCATGTGAATTCATTTGGATATTTTAGTGACTTTAACAAAAAGTTTATTGTAAAAATAGCACATAAATAGTGAAAAAATATTGGCGAAAGTTTGAGGAAAATCCATGAAATAAAATTGTTATGATTTAATTTGTGAAGTGTAGATTCCACCGTGTGACAAATCTTACATATTACCTGTTGACCAACGGAAAATTTAAATTATAAAGCAATGTGTATAAATCAAAGATACAACAAGGGGAAGATCGGTGAGTACATAGAGCGTGCAATGAAACGCTCGGGAAGAGCGCCCTACACCGTAGAGTGACGACCTTCTTTGACCTTTGCGTAGTCAGTGTGAGATGGTTGTATACAAAACATAAGAGAGAATTGGTGCATGGGTAAAGGAATCGTCGATTTGTACATTTTAGAATTTTTTTATTCAAATTTGTTTTTCTTAAATAAAAGAGGAATGTATTCTGGGTAACAAAAGCGGGTATATTTCCTTGCGCCACCCTTATGCCCCCTCCCAAATCCCCTCTCATTATCCCCATATGTTTTATACACAGTAGCATGCTGATGTGCGATGGTTTACTTTATACTCAACGCTAGTGGGCGCCCATCCCCATGAGGATTGATTGAGCGTTTCAAAAAGTCGCCGAAGTGTCCGATCTTCCAAAATTAAGCTGTGTTTTCAATTTTTGTGTTACTAACCCCTATGTGTCGGTGCAAATAAACATCTGTTTAGAAGTCAGTTTGATCGTTAATCTTCTTCATAGGTTTATCATTTTTATTTTGTGAATTTGTAAAGTGCAATAGTTGGTTAGTCAGAATATAAACTTCTTTGTTGGCCCTTAAAGTGCATTGAGATTGAAAGCACTATTTTTCCTATTGAATACATTAGGTTTTGACATTTTTCATTATCTAAATGATTTTGTTCGTTTTTTGTTTTGTTTCAGGCCTAAACATTCAGGAAGCCATTTTTTTTTTTATAATTATTACAGTGTAGGGCCTATACATTACTGAAATGACTTGTACATGAATGTTATATTCGAATGAAGGGTTAGATTAATTTGAGATTTAGTACACTGTACGTTCCATGCATTTGTTAAACTTTGTATAAAGATGCACTCAGCTCGCTTCAAAAAGTAAATGCATTGACTGTAAATGTTTCTCCTAGGCAGTACACTAAGTGTATGCAAAATTCTTCCCATGGCATTTTAATTCATTTCTAAAAACTACTTTCATATTAAGGTGCTTCCTAACTCGTGTATTGTGATTGTAATTATGTAATCAAGTATTGTACAACGCCTACTTAGCTTGTTGTACGCGATCAAATGGGAGGCTGAATGTCACACATTCGTACCGTTGCACACTTAAGACGTACCATCCAAAATGTACCGTTGCACGGCTTTAGGAGGTGACGTCACAATGCGATTTCATTGAATAAGATGACAATGCGCGTACAACCCACTGGCTAAATGCGCATTGCTGTCCAAGATCATGTGCGCTTGTGGGCCCGGCTTGTGGGATTTTGCTTTTCGCTTTCAATATTTTTGCTCCTTTTTCATAGATTACTGGAGGGAAAAACTCTTCTTTTTTCATATTTTCGCTAGATTCCGAGGCGTTGTACAACACAAATAGCGAATATTCTTATTCGTGCAATGGTGCGAGATTTCGCATTCGGTGAAAGAAAGAAATGCTCTATTCAACTCGGCTAACGCCTCGTTGAATAGAGCATCTTTCTTTCACCTCATGCGAAATCTCGCACCATTGCACTCATGCCTATTCGCTATTTGTATACTGTACTGTTAAGCCCAGCGCATACTATGCGATGTGATTGCACCAAGATCAGGTAGCAACAATATCGCAGTGTGTGCCAAACAAATGCACTGCAGCTGCGACCCGCTTTGTAGCAGTAGGATCGCAGACCAGATCTTGGACATTTGACATGTCATATCTTTTTGCAGTGTTTCTGCGAATTTGCTTATGTCATGAGATGCGGCGTGCTGCAGGGCTGTTGCAATGTGTGCGCTGTCCTGCAATGCGATTGGCAACTTTAATCCTTGTGCCATTGCATCGCGTTGTGTGCGCTGGGCTTTATTTAAGCATTAAGCCTGTTCTCACCTCACACTATGCGATCCGGTGCGAAGCGATTTTTCAAGAAATCACATTTTACAATTTAATATGAAAGTTCCAAGGAGTAAAATTATTTTATTTAAAGTTTGGCATATTGTCGGGAAAACTAAAATCATAGTTTTACTTTTCTGCAAGCCCTATGGTCAGAGCATGGTAGGTCCATTGTCAGAGTAAAGTCCAAATCTGCTTCAAATAGCAGCCCATAATGACGTCATTACGATGTGGAATTAGATTTTTTATTCACTTAGGAGGGAGGCTCTAACTGGACTGAGTTTTGATATCAGTACTCCTACCACTATTCTTAACTCTGATCCAAAACATTTGATTAGTTGGAATATCCATATCAAATGTTATCACAATTAATTTGAAATTCTGATCGTAACGAATCGCGCAGTGTGAGACCGGCTTTAGATAGTAAGACAGTATATTTCCTTTATCATGCTACATTTATCACTCGATTCTATTAATGAATTTTGCCCCCTTCACTCCCTTATGACACAGTCCATCTCATTTATATTGTTGTGGTATGAAATAAAATAACAGGCCTCACAAGAAGTGAAATTTTTTTTGAGAAAGATATACATGTATTTACTATTATATATTTTGATACACGCGAAAAATAAAATCATTAATAGAAAATATTGTCAGTTTAATAGGTTTTTTTTTGTTCTTTTGTGTGTATTTTGTGAATACGTGATGAACTGCAAAAGTTTTAAGGTCAAGTCTATGATTCTACTGTTGACTTGAAACCGTAGAGATATCATGCCAGAATAAAATGAGAAAATGGGCAATTCCATAAAATATGTAAGTACGTCCAACCCGCTATATGGGAGACCTTCATGAAATTTTCTGTCTCTGATGTCTTGTCGTTTTGAAAGTCTGTAATGTTCTCAAAGGACCATGATTTGTTTAGTTTGGTTAGTGAAGTAAGCCATGAGAAAAATGGTCGTCTGACGTACAAAAGGGTGGATCATTTTATGGAATTACCCCAACATCAGAGAATAAAAGCTGTAATTTTGTTAACGATTTTGAATGTTTGACATCACATGCGAACAAGGAATTTCCATTTTTAACAAGTGGAATGCCTCTGGCCGTCTCACCTGCATCACGCAGTTCAATATAGCAGCAGTGCTGACTTTGAATACTACTCTAACTCACACAAGATGTTCAGTGATACATGGTTACTCTTATGTCCACTTTTTATGAACGAGACCAATAAACTTACAGAGATATGATGGTTATTCAACAAAAAACCCCAACATAGCCAAAGTTCATTGACCTTACATGACCTTTGACCTTGATCATGTGACCTGAAACTCGCACAGGATGTTCAGTGATACTTGATTACTCTTATGTACAAGTTTCATGAATCAGATCCATAAATTTTCAAAGTTACGATGGTAATTCAACAGATACACCCAATTCGGCCAAAGTTCATTGACCTTTGACCTTGGTCATGTGACCTGAAATGCGTACAGGATGTTCAGTGATATTTGATTACTCATATGTCCAAGTTTAATGAACTAGACTAATAAACATTCAAAGTTATGATGGTAATTCAACAGATACCCCCGATTCGGCCAAAGTTCATTGACCCTAAATGACCTTTGACCTTAATCATGAGACCTGAAACTTGCACAAAATATTCAGTGATGCTTGATTACTATTATGTCCAAGTTTCATGAATCAGATCCATAAACTTTCAAAGTTATGATGGGAATTCAACAGATATCCCCAATTCGGCCAAAGTTCATTGACCCTAAATGACCTTTGACCTTGGTCATGTGACGTGAAACTCATGCAGGATGTTCAGTGATACTTGAATAACCTTATGTCCAAGTTTCATGAAATAGGTCTATATATTTTCTAAGTTATGATGACATTTCAAAAACTTAACCTCAGGTTAAGATTTCGATGTTGATTCCTCCAACATGGTCTAAGTTCATTGACCCTAAATGACCTTTGACCTTGGTCATGTGACATGAAACTCTAATAGGATGTTCAGTAATACTTGATTAACCTTATGGCCAAGTTTCATGAACTAGGTCCATATACTTTCTAAGTTATGATGTCATTTCAAAAACTTAACCTCAGGTTAAGATTTGATGTTGACGCCGCCGCCGTCGGAAAAGCGGCGCCTATAGTCTCACTTGCTTCGCAGGTGAGACAAAAACGGAAAACTGAGGACTGTACTTTAACATACTGCACAGTAATTCTTGGAATTTGATTCATCTGAAGCACATGACAAATAACCAAGGAATAGAAAGACTATTTATTTTGCTATTTTCTAAAAAAGTTTTAATGTACAATTCATTATATTCATAGTCTACTTCATTTGTACAGTTGTATACATAAAGATCCAGAAAAAAAGGGTGTGCTTTACATACAAGGTAAATGGACAATAGAAAGATTATGGGACAAGGTACATGTAGATGGGGTTTAATTCCAACATGGACCTATTACGGATGGACATTCAACGAATCCCCTCCTTTGGGCCAAAGACCGTCACCGCTAATCCTTTTATAAACAGAGCGCTGGCAGCTGACGGCCATCAAGCCTTTCGTAAAACACGCTATCACTGATGGACAGTGGAAATCAATCGTGCGCTGCTCCTACCCATTGCGATGTTGTTCGTTCACTTTATCAAAAGCAACGCACGGCAGCGAACGTTAGCGCTATGAAAATGATTGCAGAAACAAGAAAACAGGCGTGAATAAACATATTTTTTCCGTACATCGCAAATTACCGCACATGAAATGCATTGACATCACCTTGCAGATCAGTATATTTACGGCAAAGATGCAGTTGAAATTCGACGGAGAAATGTGCGGAAAATTGTTAAAAATTCATCTATTTCTAGTATTGATGTCGATAGATAGTAGCGCATACCTTCGGTCAGAAGTTGATTTTCATTTGGGCGTAAAATTCCACAGGATTGATGAAATTTAACGGGATTTTCTTATGGTCAGATGACAATCGCACATTATAGACAACCTAAAATCATGTACTGAAAAACTGGATATGAATAGCGCATTGCATTCTCGGTTATGTAGGGACTTTCCCTTTGGCAATCGGGACTAAAACATGACCGTCTTTGGTCAAAAGAGGGCCAGTGATTCGATCGGTGACGATCATTGGCCGAAAGGAGCTTGTGTAAACAATCGCCCCGGGTAGTGGTCGTAAAAACCGTGTAAAGAGAAAGTTAAGGGTAAGACAGCGATTTTGACAGCTGGAAACAGGTGGTGGTCATAAAATGCTCTCGTTGAATGTCCATCCGTAATAGGTCCATGATTCCAAAAAGCCAGTTCACGGTTAGCTCATGATCAACTTTTCTCAAATGACCTTTGCGATTTTTCATTAGGATATTAAGCACTATCATTTTCAAATGTAGATGTTGCGTAATCTTTACCGGTAGAATATTCAAATTCTAAGAACGAAAGGCAGTGTATAGACCAGTCGACTAGAATAGTACATTAGGGATAAAGTTTGGAAATCTGTTTTGTCTTGCCTTTGGCACATTTGACTATTGTTTAGGCTACAGTCAAATACCAGTGATTATGAAGGCTCTATTACTCTTCAGCTTGGATGTGATAAAATGAATAATTTGAAAGGAATACACGAAAAATCATCAAATCACAAATGCCTACGTCAGTGAATTTGAAGGCCACCTTCTTGGTTTATCTCAAAGGACCTTTTTCTGCTCGAGCGCAGTTTACAACCGTGAACAGGCTTATTGGTCTAGTGCCAATTCGTCCAATTACAACATGGTCTGAATGCCATTTTGTTCACTCACGATTTCATATAATAACCAGTTGGTCCAACAGCCATTTTAGTCCATATACCATTCGGTCTAATTGGACTGAGTGTTCATCGCGCAAAATGAATGAAAATAAAAAGGATATTAGACCAACTGGTTATCAGACAAAATGTTTATAGATGAACTGGTGATTCGATGAAATGATGATTGGACCAAATAGTTACTGGACAAAATGGTTGTTAGACGAAATGTTGGACGGAATGGCATTAGACTAAATGGAGTTAGACCATGTGATGAGTCTACGAAATGGCAATAGACGAACTGGCAATTTACTGATGGATGTATAATGAAATGAAGATTAGTCACACAGCTGCCGTTTGATTTTCTGAGGTAAATCATTCCTAAAACAGTTAAATAAGGACCCAATTTTATACTACCTCACTAAAAAATATGTTCTTATAATTTTATCAATGGCAGGGGGTGGAAAGAGACTGGTCAAGCAGCTGTAATTCAAATTTTCTCAGGTAAATCATTTCCACAGGTAAATCATTTCCACAATAGTTTATTACGGACCCTATTTTATACCTAACCCAAAATATTTCCCAATAATTGAAACAATTTTATAAGAGTTGCTTCCTAACAAAAGCTGGCCACCTGGTCCTATTTAATGCTTAGCTCTGCGAAACAACTCAAATTATGAGAGATATTAAACTAGATTAAAATGAAGAAATCTTATGGAAAAGAGTAAAATGAGAGTAACGATTTAAAAAAAAAAATTTCATCAAAATCGGTTATGAAATACATGTAAGCAAGTTCCAATCCAAAATGTCATTCGATATAGCGCCTTTTCCTTTCGGTTACAAAGCGCTGCACACACACTACTCCATATTTGTTTTGGCCACTAAAACAACTGTTCTACACCTCGGAATGATCGGTCTAGTCCATGCAATTAATTGTCCACTTAGCAGAATAGATGGGATTTAATGGCCTTCTTGAATTGTTCAACAGAGGAGGCCATCTTCACTGCAGCTGGTAGGTGATTCCATAGTTTTGCAGCAATCACAGGAAAGGACGTTTCACCCGCACGTCTCTTGGATAGGCGTTGAGTGAGCCAGATTGACGAAGATGAACGAGTAGTACGGACTTGAGAACGACGAATGAGAATGTTATCGATGTACTCCGGGCTTCTGTGGTTGAGCGACTTGAAGACTAGCAGCAAAATTTTGAAGGCTATCCTCTGTCTCACAGGCAACCAATGGAGTTCCAGTCGGAGAGGTTCTGTGCGAGTCCGAAGGGGAGCAGAGAAGACAAGCCTAGCGGCAGAGTTCTGTAGTCTCTGAAGTCGGTCTAAGTCCTTCTGGCTAAGAACGCTGAAGAGACTATTGCAGTAGTCCAGTCTGGAAAGAACAGTTATGGACTTTAAAAAGTCTTGTTGTACTTTCTACGCAGATCCTCAAATTGGCCAACGTGCTTCAAAATGGCTGATTTTGTGGACAACTTTCCATTTGTTTTGTACACAAATTTTCAGATTTTCCCCTATATTTTACATATTACACATTTTCTCCTTGACATATGTGGTGTGAATCATATTTTCCCCATGACATATGTTGTGCTCAGAAGAAGGCAAGATGCAATATGAAAGATAATGAGGAATATATGAACATTTGTGTACAAAACAAATGGAGAGTTGTCCACAAAATCAGCCATTTTGAAGCATGTTTGCCAATTTGAGGATCCCCATAGAAAGTACAAGATTTTTAAAATGTCCATAACTTGCTTATTTCTTAACCGATTTTGATGAAACTTGTTTTGAATTGTTCCTCTCTTTTTACTCTTTCCAATAAGATTGCTTCTTTTCTTGAATTTTGGTTTCCTTTAAGCGCAACCCTGTGTGGGCCACAATACAAATACAGCTATGCAGTTTGTATCCATTCTTGGTCACACACATAGTTCATCCTGGTGCAGTGTTCATCAGAGGGATTATCAACCTAGTTCATGTGAGAGAATCTGCTGACATCATTTCAACGGAACACCATTCTTATCCATTTCTATGACAGTTGTGTCGTGTATGACCGATGTGTCTCTGTCGCTGTCACTCTCGCTCGTATCATTATCCTTCTCCCCGTCCTCTTCGTTGCCCTTTTCCCTCTCTCCCAAGTCCTCGCTGCCCTCCCTGCTGTAGGCGGGTGTGTGCCTCGCCTGGGTCGTCCTGGAGATCTGCAACAGTTCTCGAAGGCCACGGTTCTCCATCTGAAGTCGCGCCAAGGTTTCCTCAACGTCGTAGGAGCTCTGCTCGTCGACGTCGATGGCCCGCTGCATGACGGCAGCCATCTCGATTATCTTTTCGACTGAGGAAGCGGCTGGGTCCTGTTAATCAATAGAGGGGATGTATTTTGTTTAAAGGGAAGAATAAGAATAAACTTGTTTACCATAGAATGGAACATACTACATCATGTCCAGGGTTGAAACCTCCTTAAAAGAATTACAGTATACTGAGGAAACAAAAACAGTATTTCGGGTGTAAAACCATTTAATTCAACTTTTTTCAGCAGTAGCTTATCCTGAAGAGAGTAAGCAGTTGATCTACATGTAAGTTCACGGTTTTGTTACATAAAAACGTTGGCATTGTTGAAACTACCATGGAAACCTTGATTTTTATTTATATTGGCTGCTGAGCCCTGCTACCATGGTATTTGTCAAAACTGCGGTTAGCAGTGGCGCTCATCCTTATTCTATTCCCCCTGTGATGGTCAATTATTTTTCATCATTCTGGTAAAACCAGGATCAGTCCCTGACATTTGAAGCGAAACCATACCTGTTCAAACTCCATCATCTTCTTATTAGCAATCATGTTGTCCCTCTCGGCCTGGTTCGCGTTGACCAGCCTCGAGACCTGGTCCCGGTAGCTGCTCATGATCAGATCTAGGGCCGACTGATGCTCCTCCAGGGCCACCCGCAGCTCCTGGTTCTCCTTCTGCAGCTCCCTGATTTGTCTGTTCTCCTGCTGGATCCCAAGGATCAGGGCGGAGCGGGGCCGGTGGTGTGCGATGTTGTTCATCTCCTCGATCTCCTCTTGGTACTGAAAAAAAACACCATCATCACTCATTTATCTAATATTCCGCATTTATATAGCGCTTAATACATGTACATCGGAACGTCTCTAAGCGCTTTACACACATTTTATTACCCCGGTCATCGGATCCTTGCATGCCTGCATACAGCATATGCACCTTCTCCACTCCCTGGGGAGCATTTCAACAAGAGTTCCAAGACTCGATTGCGAGGCATCATACTAGGCTTTTACATCCTACCGGGTACACCTGGGTGGAGAGTGGCAAAGTGTGGATTAACACCTTGCCAAAGGATGCTAGACTATGGTGGGATTCAAACACATGACCTTCTTATTACAAGGCGAGAGTCAGAACCGCTACAACACGACGCTTCCACTACAGTACATTGCATCTTTAAGTTCAGTAGACTTGGCTCAAGTCAACGTTTCATATTGAAATAATCACAGATATCAAATCAATTTTTAGAACAGAACATGCAAGATGGTAAATAGCATTTTCAAAAAGCATTATTACCCGGCTTCAATCATACATACATGTAAAAAAAGCTATAACAGGAACAATTAAATGACCCTCCAACTAAAAACCCACAATAAAATGACCAAAAAGAATTTTGAGATTTTCAGTAAGTCTAAAACTGCAGATCCTAAGCCTTTAATAATTCATATAACTTTAACTATAGATATCAATTATAATAATAATAACAAAACCAAGTACTTCATTGAATTTAGATGTATTTGGTGAGAGAATCATAAGGAGAGAAAATTTTTGGAAGTTTAGAATCCATTCATGTGTGCATGGTGAATGTGGAAACTCTGTGAAATTACCAATTAGTGTGAAAAAGTCTCAAAGAAACTTTTATAGTATCTCTCTTTGTATTCAAAATGTTACAACTTCAAACTCTGACAATACCGCCCGGTATAAGATGAATGAATACTCTTTATCTTCTAACATGATATTTGAAGATCATATTCACTATCTTAGCTAATTACACTGAGCCCTACACAGCGACTTGTTAGTTTTACAGGTGGAGGGTGAGATATTTAATAATACCTCTTTCATGACTTCAATTTTCTTGTTCAGAGTTGTAGTTTCTTGAATAAGATGATCAGCAGCACTGTCGTGTTCTTTCAACCTTTCGACCAGCCTTCTTGCATCACACAGTACTTGATCAATGGACAATGTCATCATGCTAGGATCTAGAAGGTGACACAAGATAATTTGACGTTAAAATTTGCAAAAATTTAAAATAGCTTTAAGGGCAGGATAATCGTCGTTTGCCTTTGTCATTTAGTCAAGTTAGAGGTATGGGCAGAACAAACTCTAATGAGGGTCACATATCTGAAGACTTAACCCTAAAAGGACTGTTGTGTTCTTTCAACCTTTCTAAAGGCCTTTTTGCACCACACAGTACTTGATCAATGGAGCTGGAGGAAAATACAAGGCAATACGACAATAAATTCACAGTTCAAAAAAACATCATTGTCGTTTTCAGAAGGGTTACATGTACATGCAGATCTACACATCTGGGTCCTGTCTTACAAAGAGTTGCGATTAATCCAATCAACCACATCTATGGAAAGCCATCAACATCTAAAATCTATGTTGGTTAAAAAAAAAACTCTTATAATTAGGATGAATATATACATACATTCATCCTTGTTGATTCAGTGTGCTCTTCCATAAACAACATTGTGAAAGATTCCTATGGAAAATTATGATATTGATGGATTTCCATACAACAGTAGTTGAGGTTTATCTGGGCCCCATCTTACAAAGAGTTAAAGGTCAAGTCCACCTCAGAAAAATGTTGATTTGAATCAATAGAGAAAAATCAGACAAGCACAATGCTGAAAATTTCATCAAAATCGGATGTAAAATCAGAAAGTCATGACATTTCAAAGTTTCGCTTATTTTTAACAAAATAGATATATGAACGAGCCAGTTACATCCAAATGAGAGAGTCAATGATGTCACTCACTCACTTCTTTTGTTTTTTGTTTGAGGTATACAATATTTCAATTTTTACGAATTTGATGATTAGGACCTCCTTGCCTCAAGCACAAAATGTTAAAATAATGTTCAGGGAGGAATGAAACTTCATTTCACATGACAATGACGAGAAAATCAAAATATTTCATATTTCAAACTATAAAAAACAAAAGAACTTGTGAGTGAGTGACATCATCAACTCTCTCATCTGGATGTAACTGGCTCGTTCATATAACTGTTTTGTGAAATGAAGCGAAACTTTCAAATGTCATAACTTTCTTATTTTACATCCTATTTTGATGAAATTTTCAGTGTTATGCTTGTTGAATTGTTCTCTTTTTATTCAAATCAAGTTTTTGTTGGGGTGGACTTGTCCTTTAATGTTGATCTAATCAATCGCGAGTCTATGGAAATCCATCAGTGCCATAATTTTTCCTAGATCTGTAAAATGTCCTTGGTAATGACAGCAAACACATGTATGTGATTGTCAAGAAATCAATGAACTTATGAAAATATATCATATCTAGAAATATTTTTAAACATGTTTTTTTTTTAGATTTGGGCATTGCTGGCTTTCCATAGTTGAGTTTGATCAGATCATTCATAACTCTTTGTAAGTGTGTGTACCTACGCTCTGTACTGTACATGTAGTTTATGGTTTACAGCATTGATCACAAATTTTGACATGAAAACCTAGATCCCTTTATAGATTAACATAGGCCTGACTGTGTAAAATTGAAGTCAGTTTGCTCTTTGGATGAATTTCGATTCGGGAAGTCTCAGGCTGCTGAGTTTGGTAGAGTAATAATAGGATTCACACTTTCAGAATTAGATTTGTCTAATTAATGCTAAATTCCTTTACATGTATGCACTAGTATTCGACCAGGCAGTATTCAACCCATTTGGAGAACTTCCACAAATATTCAAAACTAGGGAACTTATCTTACTTGAGCATGATCGGTTAAGGGTTCGCATACATACCAGAGTGTTAGTTGCATTAACAGTTATTAGTCCATGTTAAGCTGTTTACCGTAGATAGAAACAATAAAAATGTACAAAAATTCTATAAACTACATTTCTATCATGTCCGTCCGTGATATGGCACATTTAGTGGATACCTATGTTTGTAGGTAACCAAGGCAACAAACTTTTTTCATCATTCAGCATACTTTGTCCTACCCTTCACTACAAAACACAAAGGAACCTTGTTCATCTTATTACAAATTTGTTACAAGCCTTGAAAACTTTCAAAATCTATCAAATGTCCGTCCGTGATGAACCGATCACGCTCACTTTCAGATCTTTCAGGAGAGGATAAAGACAGTTTTACTAGTGAAATTTATTTCATCAAAATCATCACTGACGAAATAAATCTCATTGACAATCTCTCTTTTTTTTATCTACTCTTCAAAATGGGAACCAGCTATGAAATTCTCCTGAATTGTTCTGGTTCCCATTTTCACAAGTAGAAGACAGTTTTAGTCAGATTTATTTTACTAGTGAAATTTATTTCATCAAAATCATCATTGACAAAATAAATCTCATTGACAATCTCTCTTTTTAATTTTATCTACTCTTCAAAATGGGAACCAGCTATGAAATTCTCCTGAATTGTTCTGGTTCCCATTTTCACAAGAAGAAGACAGTTTTAGTGAGATTTATTTCGTCAGAGAATCATCACTGACAAAATAAATCTCGCTAGCAATCTGTCTATGTACATTTCAAAAGGGAACCAGCTATGAAATTCTCCTGAATTGTAGCTGGTTCCCATTTTCACAAGTAGATAAAGACAGTTTGTTAGAGAGATTTATTTCGTCATCTGAGAATCATCACTTACAAAATAAATCTCTTTAGCAATCTGTCTTTATATCTACTCTTCAAAATGGGAACCGCCCACCTAAGAAAATTTTCCTGAATTATATTTCATACATGCTGGTTCCCATTTTCAAGAGTAGATAAAGACAATTTACTAAATAATTCATTTCGTCAGAATCATCACTGATCAATCTCATCTACTTTTCAAAATGGGAACCAGCATAATTATATCATGGATTCTCAGATAGCTGATTTGGTGATGTAATCAAAGGGACAAGTTATTGAGTTTTCATAACTTGATCTAGTTGTTTCAGATATCGTTTTGAGTGTTGATCTTGTAATGAGAGATGCATGCGTGTGATGCTGTGATGTTTCATCTCATTTTTAAGTTTGACCATGTTTTGCTTTGGAATTTCATTCATTTCTAAAAATTATAGTTTTCTAACGATTGCTAAAAATAAATATATTTTAAAACACCCAAAATATCATTAAGATTTTTGTTAGATGATCGGATTTTTTGTTTGCTTGAAGTTTGAACTTTTTTCCTCTTTCTTTCATTTTATTTTCTTTTTCCTATCCTTCTTTCATCATCTTTCTATCCTTCCTGCTTACTTTTTTTTTGTTCTTTCTATCTTTCCTATATCTTTCTTTCCTTATCCTTTCTCTCTGTTCTTTTTCTTTCTTCCCTTCTTTCTCTTACCGTACTTTCCTTCTTTATTAAATTTTATTTCCTTCATTATTTCTTTCCTTAAACTTTTGCTTCCTTCTTTCTTCTGATCCTTTTTCTTTTCGTTCTTTCTCTCCTTCCATTATTGTCAATCTTTTTTCATTCTCTCCTCAGGACTTCATTCTTTCCTCCCTCTCTTTCATCCAAGGTTTCACTCTTTATTATTTTCCTTTTCCTTTGAATTCTTTTCCCTTATTGTTTCTTTCCCTTCCTGTTTTTCTTTGTTTCTTTCAAAGAATGAAACATTTTTCTTTCCTTCATTCTTTTTTTCTTCCTCCTTTTTTCTTACTTTCTCTTTTTCCTTTCTCCCTTTTTTTCTTTCACACATTAAATCGTCTTCCCTTCCTTTCTCTGTTATTCATTTCAAAGAATGATGAGAAACTTTTTTCTTTCTTTTAATCTTTCTTTCTTTTACTTTCTTATTTTATTTTCCCCTTCATTTTTTGTTTTCGTTTTTTGGCTCTCAATTCATCTCTTTTCTGTCCTCTTTCCTTTCGTTCATTCTTATGTTAACCCTCCTCCCTTCCTTTTCTTTACAATTTTTTTAGTTTTTTTGTGTAGCCTTCTTTGTTGATTCTTTTATTAACATGACTAATGATCAACCTGGCTCTGTCGAACCGCTCGTGTATCGTGCTTGTCGATTGTCCCATTTGTGAAATCTGCTGTGTCACCCTGGCTGCCGGCTGGGAAGCACTTCCAAGGCAACTGGTTCCCAATTTCAGGAAAAAATAATGCCGTGAAATTCCTCCACTCAGCTCAGTGCTTACTGCACAGAAGTCTTACCATACAAAATTGTGTTAGTACGCAGGAATAGGCCTATATGCGCATCCAGAATAGTGTCCGGTAATAAAATAATAGTTAATAAGTGACTAGTCACTTTACATGCGATGTGCCTCCGCCCCTTCGCCCAATTCCCCTCATTCGATACCGGTGAAAAGGTGTCTCGACCCGCGAGACGCGGCGTCCGCCGGTACTACCGGTACTACTAGCGTAGGCCGTACGTAACCGGCTGTAGCTGTCGTCACCCGATTAGCAATATGTATTACAGATTTGGGAATATACAAGTGAACAAGATGTCAATGAAATTTATTTAGAAAAAAACGAGAGATACTCACAATTCTTTTACCTGCTTTGGGAAAAAGAAAAGAAAGGCATAAAATGCAAACAAATTCTGTCACTTCCGACTTCAGTTTTGGCTAATCTCACTTAGCATGCATTTCACCGGAGATGGCGCTATTCGTGAATTCGCGGTGTTCCTGTCGAGTTGAAGTGAGCTTGTGCGAGTGTCTAGTCTGGGGAGAGAGATGGGGGGGGGGGGGGGGGGGAGATGAGGGGGGGGGGGGGAGGGGTTATGGGGGTCTAAGTGACCAATAAAATAATCTTTTATCTTTTTTTCTTATTCTTGTACAATTATCATGTTCAAAAGAGATTATTTTTATTCTATTCAGGGAAAAAAGTAATCTTTTACAAAGTATGTTTTTTTTGGTCTATTGATATTAGGTTTTCCCCTCTGCTTTGACATTGTTATAGAAGAGAAATTTGGCAGTTTAACTTCATTTGTAATCATTTTAAGAATATTTGTAATCTCATCGATATTGACATATCTATTTGTTTGATTGTTTATTTATTGCATATGTGCAAATAATGTTTATATGAATTGTGATTGTAAACTTATTGATTTGAAAGAGGAAGAAAATAAAATATTATTCAAAGCAAAAAAAGTTCGCTATTCAGGAACACTAATTCGCGGCGCGACATCGACATGGTTCCGTGGCCGAGCTCGTTGCATTCCATCCATCATGAAGTCGGTCCGCCATTCGATACCGAGAAGGGATGCCCGTAGCCAACTTGATTCATTCACATTGCTCTATAAACAGTCAACCAACCAATAAATCCGCAATCAACCAACAAACTGACAAACAAGGAAATCAACCAACTAACCAATCAACCAACTGACAAATAAACAAATCAATCAATCAAATAATCAACCAATCAATATATCAATCAATCAATCAACCAACAAACCAATCAATCCATCCACTCATCTATCAATCAAACAACCAACCAATCAATTAACAATTGATCATTCAATCTATATATCAATCAATCAGTTTTCACTTTTTGGTTAGGAAGCTCATAAAAAACATACTTCTTTCAAACAGTCAACTAAAATCTACTAAAAAGCTTTAATTTGAGATGCATTCCCTTTTCTCTCTAAATAAAGTACCTTGAATACAAAATCCATAAAAAGTGCACTGACCGCAATTCATTATTTTCATGAGCAATATACTACAAGGTAAGAATACTCATTGTAACAACAATCGATAATAATGAAAGTACTAAAAATAGAAATAATAAGAGTAATAATGTTAATGATGATAATTAATGTGATAATTACAGTGTTATATTGATGATAATCATAATAATAATATCAATGACTATCATATCACCATCATCATTTATAATACTAGAAAAGAGAAATAAACAAAACATTCAAAACAGTTTAGAAGTACTCATTCACTATGTATTTCATTTTGTAATTTCTAATTCTTAACTAACTTTAGGTATTTTTTATGTTACTAAAGATTACTTAACGAGTTCAGCTCAAAACAGATCCCTTTTTAATTCAATTTATTACAAATTTAGTTGCCCAGCTTATATACCCCCCCAAAAAAAATCAATTAAATAAAATAAATACAAAATAAGAAAAGGAAAATACACTAAGTACTTAATGCAAGGCTTACAAAATGCACCTTTCTGGCAAGTTAGTAAGAAACATTCTAATATTATGCAAAATAAATAAGACTTAAGAACAGAACTTGAAAAGACGAAACTAGTGCACAAACATGTACTGAAAATAATAAACAGACATCGCAGGCAGAGTTGATAAACACTTAAAAAGTAAAAATATGATACGTTAGCAAATCCAGGGCTCCGTAACACAAAGATTCACGATTACTCTTACTCATGATTTCACGATTCTGTAGTCAATGAAATCAATAGTAAAAAAAATGTTCTATGATGATTGCCAAAGCTTTGTGTTACAGGCCCCAGGAGAGAATAGCATAGGCCTACTTTGTGCCCCAAAAAAAGGAGAAAGATTATCAAAAAAAGAGAGGAAAAAAAAATTAGTGGCAGATACAAGTATATATGTGCAGCATAAATGGATATTGGATAAAAAAAAGGTCAAAGCCTATCTAGAAATTAGTCAAAATTAAATATTGGGCTGTATGGCAAGTAGACCAAGTAGATCAATTAGACCAACTGGTTGTAGACCAACTGAGATTACACCAAGTTGGATCCGACCAAAGGGAAAGTTGGATGGAGCTGGCGTAGACTCAATTGAAAATTACTGTTCTGTCTGCCATATTGGGGAATTTTATCATTATGAACACAAACTGCAGATTTTATGTCCATGATAAGATTGCAATATTTTAGCCTACCATTGACATGGCAACTGAAAAATATCATTCTTTAGCTCCTTATAAAGAAAAAAAAATTAATGCGGTGCAAGAATTACATCTGGTGCAGTCACATTTTGCCTACGATCGATAGCCGTACAACGAGTCGAAAACGGTCATTTTTATAATTTTTCAACCAGCTGCTGGTTCATATAATATAATAATATAATTTTTCAACCAGCTGCTGGTTCATATAGAAATCCGCAAAACAACTGTTTTCTACTCATCACGCAGACATCAGGGGTAATTTGACCGCAGCAGTAATGACCTATAAATAGGACTGCTGTACCATTGTAATCAATGACATGATCAACATATTAAATATCTACAGAATCACATTTCATTGTAAAGAAAAATCAGTACTATATATTATCAGCTTTCCACTACGAAAATACATATAAAAAAATATTTTACCTTCTATATACTGGTACTGCAGATTTAGTACAAATGTTGTCAAATATATACATAATGAGATACCCAGCTTTTAAACTAAGATTTTCTATAAAAACAGATGGAATATATACAGCCCTTTTCTCTGAAGAAGACATACTTTGGAAAGACAATTTTTTTGGAATACATTAAGAGAAATGGAATACATAATTATATATATTTATGCAATGCATTTGCTACAATGCTTACGAATATATCTGGTAAGAAAACAGATTTATTTACAACAAAAATAAGGCATGATTGATCATCAAGTTCCATGGCATTTGCTCTGTGACAATTGCTCCTTCATACATATGTTAGGTTTAAAGGTCAAGTCCACCTCAGAAAAATGTTGATTTGAATCAATAGAGAAAAATCAGACAAGCACAATGCTGAAAATTTCATCATAATCGGATGTAACATAAGAAAGTTATGACATTTCAAAGTTCGCTTATTTTCAAAAAATTCTTTTGTTTTTTATTGTTTGAATTATACAATATTTCCATTTTTACGAATTTGACAATTAGGACCTCCTTGCCTGAAGCACAAAATGTTAAAATAATGGAATACCACGTGTTCAGAAGGAATGAAACTTCATTTCACATGACAATGACGAGAAAATAAAAACATTTCATATCACAAAATACAAAAGAAATAGTGAGTGAGTGATGTCATCAACTCTCTCATTTGAACGTAACTGGCTCGTTCATGTAACTATTTTGTTGAAAATAAGCGAAAATTTGAAATGCCATAACTTTCTTATTTTACATCCGATTATGATGAAATTTTCAGTGTTATGCTTGTTGAATTTTCTCTTTTTATTCAAATCAAGTTTTTGTTGGGGTGGACTTGTCCTTTAAAGTTTGTTTCTCTGGACTCTCCAAACATTGGAGCATCGTTGCCTATGATCACCCTCAGCATGAAGGAGTGTATTTTGTGGTGGGGTTCACTACAACTGTAAGTCCACAGTTATTTCAAATGCAAATTCTGCATTCTTTGGTAGTTTAAAACTCAATTTTTGTGTCCTTCAGCATTATGTACAATAAATACATTACAAAGGCACTTGTAAAATGTGAAAACTTTACAAACACTGATTTTTCCATAATACATTAGTTCGAACACTGCAGTATGACGATAAAGCTTCTGAACGCAAGCCAATTGCCACTGCAAATGGGATTGATCAGTAGTTTTTCCACCGATTCATGGTTATGTTTTCTTGGATTTGCTTTCATTTCATTATTTTTACAGTATTTCATCAGATTTCAACGCCATTAGTCTGAATTCTCATCCACATTTTCCACAAAAAATTGTCACGGCATTTAAATTGAATTCTAATTGCATAGATTATCTTCCTTGCTACCGTCATAAAAGAAAAATCAGAATCAAAACTACATTTATCTCTAGAAGAAAGCAATATTTTTTACAATGACACCTCCCATATGATTTTGTTCAAATTCCCCTCATACCTGATTCAGAGTTTATGCATAAAATCGTGATTTGTGTAATATATACATGTTATGTGTGCAAATAAAAATGATGTCATGATTGAGAATCAAAACAAATTATAGTTGGGTGCCACAATCTGGCAAAAAAAAACATACATTAATTTGTATGCTTTAGTAATTGCTGCATAATAGGCATATCCTATTTTACAATTAAAAAAGTTCTTATTTCGTGAAAGTTTAGTCATTTTGTAGGGTCAAACCATTGAAGAAACCACTTTTGTCAATCTATTTAGAGTTTATTGAGATAATTTGTTATAAGAGCACCCAGTATCTCTGTGTGCAGGGGAAGCTGTAATGAGAAGTGGGGGTCGTTTCATAAAGCTGGTCGTAAGAGTGACTTCGACAACGACTGGTGATCCTTTGGATGTTGTTTGAAGGTTCGCATGGTGGCATGTACAATTGCTGATGTGGTTTACGGTACACCCTGTGCAGTGTTATAGAAACAGTGGATCGAAGAAGACGGACAGTCAACCTGTCCGAAACGTCAAGTCTCTCTACTACTCATCATCTCTACTCGCCGACTCAAGCCAGCATCTCCTCATCAGCTCTACTACTCAAGCTGTTCTCACTCATCAATTCTTTCGGGTTTACAGTCCTTTTCAGCACTACTTTCAAGAAAGAATACTCTACTCTCAAATCTCCACTTTGTCGCCTATCCATTTCTTCTCTTCTTCTATCCACTGTTTCTATAACACTCCACATGGTGTACCGGAAACCACATCAGCAATTGGTGATCCTTTCTTGTGGTAAATGATATTTACCATTGAATATTCATTGTTGATTATTTAACGAGTAAGAAAGGTTCACCAGTCGTTCTTGAAGATGTTCATAACTTACAAACAGTTTTATTAAAGACCTACCTGGGGCCCATCTTACAAAGGGTTATGATAGATTCAAATCTGAAGTTAGAAGAATTTTTTTTACAAATAAAATTGATGTGACAAACATTTGATAATTGCACTGTATACCTGCTCATGTTTGGATATCAAGCACAATAAAAACTTAAAAAGTGCTTGAAATATTTTATGTCGATGAGCCATATCACAGCCATGGCACTATTAGACATTGCATACACTATTACATTTGCTATACTACACATATGTAGTTAATAACTAGCTGGCCCTAATTAAGTCCTTCCCCACCAAGGTGCTACATAACTTTTTAGAAGCACTTTCCCAGTTGGGCAAGTAAAGTTTTAAATAGTTGGAATATACTTGCCAAAAAAATTATTTCACTTGCCCGAAAAAAATCCTTGAAAAAATAGTTTTACCTATTCAAAACAATTGTGGTTTTATAAACCATTGAACTTCTTTTCTTCTCTTCATTTTCTCTCTTTTGACATGAACTGATGTACCTTGTTATTACATGTCTTTTTTCTAAAGTGATTTTATCTTGCCCACCATGACCAAAATTAGGGTAGATATCATATAAAAAATATCAACCCTAATTTTGGTTATAATACTGTGAGAATTTTGCTTGCCCTTTTTGGGCAGGTAGTTTGGTCTTTCCTTCAAAACACTTGCCTGACTCTAACTTTTACTTGCCCTGGGCTATCAGGCAAGTGCTTATGTAGCACCCTGCCCACCTAGATTTATCATGTGTGCATACTGAATATCATTATTTATCAAGATTATTTTATCTAAAATTCTAAAACTTTCATGTGCTAGTAAGTACTGATAGAATTGGAATGCCCTCTGAAGACGCAATGAACTCCAGCAATCATAAGAATATGGGTCATGTTTATTCTTGAAGGAAGACTAGGCCTACACTTATTGAGTATTATTTGTGGAGCATTGTAGCCCAGTGGATTAGTCTTCTGACTTTGAAACAGAGGGTCATGGGTTCGAATCCCAGCCATGGTGTAATTTTCTTCAGCAAGAAATTTATCCACATTGTGCTACACTCAACCCAGGTGAGATGAATGGGTACCCGGCATGATCAATTCCTTGAATGCATGAGCGCTGAAAGGCAGCTCGAGCTAAATCCAGAGTAATAATAATAATATCGAGCCTTGGAATAGAATACTTCTAGATATGATAGATGGCGCTATATAAATGCCCATTATTATTATTAATTGGTTCTGTACTGAATTTTGAGTTGATTGAGTTTGTACAATCTTCCTGCATAATACATGTAAGCCATGGTCAAAATCAGCTATCATAAAGGAATAAGGGCCACACTGGTTCATGAAGGAAGACTAATTAATATGCTCTTTGGAAGAAGACTAATCATGTTCCTTGACGGAAGAGTAGACGCCACACCCACAGCAGTATTTACTTCCTCTGTGAAGCTTGAAGAACAGGATCAATATGAACCAGACCAGCAGGATCTACAGGGACAAATAGAAAGAACTATGATGAATCATACAACAAATGATGCACAGCTGAGCATGTGCTACTGGCATGCAGCAAACCTGAGGGTATTTCTGTATGAGTGGATAGATTAAAGTGTTTTTGCACATCATTAAGCATACATGTACACGCAATGCCTACATTTCCACTAAAATCATTGACTTCACTAGTGCATTATTTGTTTTATACAATAATTTGGGGTATGAATCCTTATTGAAAATTGTTGGGTCACACATCAGTGAACAAGAAGTAGAATTTTTTATTCAGTACACAAAATGAATGGCAAATCCATTTTTGGTTATCGCCGCTAGCAAGAATTATCGAAACCATTATTTCGATTGGCAGCTGAGCACTGCCATAACGGCAAAGTTACTGTTGTAAGTCCATTGTGAAAATGACCCCAGACCCTTTATTGGTCGTTCATAGTGTTTATAACTAGAAAGAGTTTCACAAACCTGTATGATGACAAAGACGATACAGACCACTCCAATCAAAAGCAACCAATCCTCTAGCGTCATCAGTATGTACTCCTGGCAACCCTGTAGAAGAGTACATCAAAATATGAAAACTATTGGGTGATTTCAAGTCCGGTGTTGGCCTTGGTGTTGGTGTTAGTGTTGATATTTGGTTTCCTTCCCCTAGCTCCAAAACCAATTAAGATTTGGTCAAACTGATCCAGATCACATGATTGACATCTCAACAACCAGTGAGTGACTTTTCCGGACCATCTTCATGTTATTTTTGGTGTTATAATCGTGTAAAAATTGACCTAACACCAACACCAAAAAGTCAACACTGAACTTGAAATCACCCAATTTACATAAAACCTCCATTTGTCAAATGTTGTTTTTCATTCAATATTCTGACTGTCCATATACCATAGAGTACCGAAGTGATGATGTAAAAAAAAAATTATTTTTATATGCTATTCTGGTATAGAGCATGATGAAAAACCCCACTTCCAAAATTTGGTGAGAATCGGTCCATGGGGGCCTTAGATACATGTACAATATAACCTCATGAACTCAGTTTTAAAGGGTTAAAGGTATTGTTTAACTTTGTGAGCAGCCGATTTAAAAAATTCTCAAACCAAGATGAAACATGTGTACAAGTGCATTTATTAGAACTAGTAAACCCTGAAAACAACCATTATTGAGAATGAAAAGCTAAAACTACAAGGCAAACCCCGATTATGTAAATAGGTGTCTTATAGATGCCTAAATAGTACACATAAGTGTATGGGATGAAATTAAGATGGTGTTTCCGGTCACTTTATATTTCAATTTTTGAAGCACTAAATAATGATTTTCGAACTAAATATTTTCTGGGTTCTATTTTTGTAACATCACAGACACAGGTGACAAGTGTGACCTTCTAGCTCAGATTTTTTAAAAGTCAAACCAATGTTAACCAATCACTTTAACATCAATCCTTTCAAAATGAAAACACAAGTAAATTTTATCTGTAATCGATGATGCTATGAGATTGCTTTCATACCTCCATGTAGTAGCTAGTACAAGCGCCATCAGGACCGTTACAGCACGATTCGGGCACCTCACCCGGCGGGAATCCCCCGGTAATCTCCCAGTCGGTAGGTGCGTTCACACCGCAGCATTCAACCTGTTCAGGAATTATGAAAGAAACATGACTTTCAACAATCAGCATCTACCCTGCATGTATTAGCAACCTTTAAAATGTCCACGGTGTATTTGTTAGCAGCTACCCCACTCAGCACCTTTCAAAGAAAGGGAATTCTCAGAAAATCTTCTTTTTGATAATTTTATACGGCTGGATTCATTTGAAACATATATTTCTAGTACATACAAATACTGAAGTGGACATTTTATTTCATGAAAACTTATCTCTTATTGCAGACTTGCCCATGCAGTTTTCATGATTTTTATCTTCATAGTAAAAGAGCCTGTTTCATACTCCAGCCACATACATGTAACTGTGATTAATCGGATCAATCGCAATTCTTTCTAAACTTACCTCTTGTTGCAAACTGTCCCATGCAGTTTTCATCCCAGAATGATTCTGGGCCCCATCTTACAAAAAGTTACGATTGGTCCAATCAATCGTATCTCTATGGAAATCCATCAGTGTCATGTTTTTTCTACAGGAAATTTGCAAAATGTCCTTTGTTACAAAAGAAGAACACACCAAATTGTCAAGAAATCAATGAATTTATGGATATACATTCATACCTAGAATTATTTTTTGAACAAACATGCATTTTATATCTTGACTTTGCAGGCTTTCCATAGTTGCGATTGATCAGATCAATCACAACTCTTTAAAGACGGGGCCCAGATCTTGACAATAAAATAGCCCTTGTTCCATGCTCCCAGCCACATACTTGTAGCTTTGATCAATCGTATCAATCGCAATTTCTTTGTTAACTTACCTCTTGTTGCAGACTGTCCCATGCAGCTTTCATCTCCGAATGATTCTCGTCTTGATAGTAAAATAGCCCTCGTTTCATACTCGCAGTCACATAGCTTGTCATGTCATCGTGCATATGAAGCCCGGCAAAGGCGATGATGATAGCAGACACCTCCAAACAGATCACCACCACAACCATGAAGTAAAACTGAAAAAAAAAATAGATAAAAATGACAAGTCTTTTATTAGGGACATTGAATAAGCTTGTCTGTTTAATATGTTCTATGTTTCTGTCCTTTTTTCATACTTTTTTACTGTTGCTTTTAACTGCTGTTGTTTTGTCCTACCAGTCAACTGATTTGGTTTGATTTTGAGATATTTGTTTTCAATCTCAAAAGTTGATTGAAACAGAGCTGCCAACCAGAAAAGGAACATTTCAGTATTTTTTAAGCTGAAAATCAGTATTTCGGTGAGGAAATCAGTATTTTCAAAAAATACCATAAGACCACACATACAACTGAAACTTTAGAAATCAGTATTTTACATGAAACTATCAGTATTCTTCTCACTTTTCAGTACTAAATACTGAAAATCAGTACTACTTGGCAGCTCTGTTTCAGAAAGATACTGTTTTGTTTTATTATCAGTAATGAATATAAAACGGGAGTAGCCTAGATAGGCCAATGGCTTTTTGTTATTCCCTCACATCCAATTCGTTGCTATATGTTTTTTTTTTTTGCTATTTTGGGGTCTAAATTGTACAACTGTCATTGTTGTTTTTACTCTATTGCATTAACTCACTATGCATTACCTTGTTATTATAAGAGATATGAAAATGAATTTGAATTTGAATGTTTCTATTATTGACCCACTTTGGAAAAAAAATTGATCAGTTCTCATTCTTTAATTCATCATCATTGTTGTCATTATCACCGTCATTATCATCATCAATTATTCTCATCTTCATCATCATCATCATCAATTTTCATTATCATTTTATTATCATTATGATTATTAAGGTTATTACTAACGCACATTGAGACTTTTGTAAGGTGTAATGCACTATATAAAAACTGTTCTATCATTATCATTATTCCCCTTTTTATCACTCTCGATTCACAATGTCTTGCATCATTATCAAATTAATTTTTCTGGTAATTACTGAAGTGCTGCGGATCATTCACATATTGGACACTATTGAAAAAAGGGACATTTCTACAATTCAATTAATACAGATTTTGCTTGAAAAATGGACAACTGATGAATAATGAAGGGGGGGGGGAGGAGGCTTGCCACCCCAACCCCCTTTTCTTGCTCGGTAGAACATTAGCGTACAACACTGGCCCCCTGAGCAACTTCCCTTGCTACATGTACATGTAGTCTGTGTAATGTCTCTATAGCTTATATGGATACTAAGTACTGAGACAAGAAAAAAAAGAGAGAAAAAGTCACTAATTCAACAGATTACTTCAAGGACAGAAAAGTTCTACAAACAGTAGAACCATCCAAGCATACTTTCAAACTTATACATATGAATGTAGACTTGTTCACAGCACAAACAGAGGAGTCAATGCACTGTACAGTGAGTCAAAATATTTCATGGTCTTTGATGCTTAATACCCTGAATGATGGCTCAGATTTTGTACAGTTTGGAAATCAAATATCACCTTTTCTTTTAATAGAAAACACACATGAACAGTATTTTCATGAACTTACATGCACGAACATCAACGACTCAAGCCTACTTCTAGTTTTGGTACCCCCCCCCCAAAAAAAAGGGTTCTGTTGCTACATGTATATACCTTAAAATGTTACAAAGTGAAGGATATATTAAGCTAAATGTATCGAATAGGGAAAGTCATGAAAGTCCATTTTCAAAAAATGGTTACTTTCGTATCAGAAAACCTGCAATTCTATTTCAACCTTGATCTGGAATGAAAATTCCATTTTGCCATAGAAAATATAAAAATCAAAAACATGAATTTTGTTTTGCAAATGAAATTTTGGTTCCTGTAATTGTATTTCAACCTTGATCTGGAATGAAAATTCCATTTTGCCATAGAAAATATAACAAGTGGAATGCCTCTGGCCGTCTCACCTGCATCACGCAGTTCAATATAGCAGCAGTGCTGACTTTGAAAACTACTCTAACTCGCACAAGATGTTTAGTGATACATTGTCACTCTCATGTCCACTTTTTATGAACTAGACCAATAAACTTACAGAGATATGATGGTTATTCAACAAAAAAACCCAACATGGCCAAAGTTCATTGACCTTACATGACCTTTGACCTTGATCATGTGACCTGAAACTCGCACAGGATGTTCAGTGATACTTGATTACTCTTATGCACAAGTTTCATGAATCAGATCCATAAACTTTCAAAGTTATGATGGTAATTCAACAGATAACCCAATTTGGCCAAAGTTCATTGACCTTTGACCTTGGTCATGTGACCTGAAACGCGCATAGGATGTTCAGTGATACTTGATTACTTTAATGTCCAAGTTTAATGAACTAGATCAATAAACTTTCAAAGTTATGATGGTAATTCAACAGATACCCCCGATTCGGCCAAAGTTCATTGACCCTAAATGACCTTTGACCTTAATCATGAGACCTGAAACTTGCACAAAATGTTCAGTGATGCTTGGTTACTATTATGTCCAAGTTTCATGAATCAGATCCATAAACTTTCAAAGTTATGATGGGAATTCAACAGATATCCCCAATTCGGCCAAAGTTCATTGACCCTAAATGACCTTTGACCTTGGTCATGTGACGTGAAACTCATGCAGGATGTTCAGTGATACTTTATTAACCTTATGTCCAAGTTTCATGAACTAGGTCCATATATTTTCTAAGTTATGATGACATTTCAAAAACTTAACCTCAGGTTAAGATTTCGATGTTGATTCCTCCAACATGGTCTAAGTTCATTGACCCTAAATGACCTTTGACCTTGGTCATGTGACATGAAATTCTGATAGGATGTTCAGTAATACTTGCTTAACCTTATGACCAAGTTTCATGAACTAGGTCCATATACTTTCTAAGTTATGATGTCATTTCAAAAACCTAACCTCAGGTTAAGATTTGATGTTGACGCCGCCGCCGCCGTCGGAAAAGCGGCGCCTATAGTCTCACTCTGCTATGCAGGTGAGACAAAAATCAAAAACATGAATTTTGTTTTGCAAATGAAATTTTGGTTCCATGACATTTGCTCTGGACAGCGACAATTGCTTCGCTGTAGATTCCCCACAACAGCGGAATTACCAACTTAAGCCCTTGATTTAACACTACACCCTATCCTACATGTAAACCTACATGTACTATAAAACCCGTTTGCAACACTAATCTTAATCTTACATCATAGATGAAATAAAGCCTGGAGCAAATGTATACCGTGTTTACACACGGCTCGCGTGTCGAACCCCCGAGCCGTGCTCAACACGGCAATTTTATGCTGTGTAAACGCGATCAGTGTGATCCGCGAGCCGTGTCGAACACGGCTTTTTTGATCCGCCAAAATCGTAGGTTTCAACCCGCGAGCCGAGTCAGACTCGGCAATTTTTTCGTGTGTAAACAGAAAGCCGTGTCGAACTCTCTTGACCAGGTCACTGCGCGCGCTTTCACTTTTGGCATTGTTGTTGTTCGCACGGACAAGATTCGATTCCGGCGGTGAATTTCCCGCGTCATAATTCTTCTTCCGTTCGAGATCCGCGAGCCGTGTTGAACTCGCCTTTTTATATGTACGTATAAACGCGATCTCTGATCCCTTCTTCGCAGTGTTCAACCCGGCTCGCGGATTCAACACCCGAGCCGAGTCAATGTGTAAACACGGTAGTAGTGTCACCAAGATTTAACATTGGAAGAACCAAAACAGATTTTCCGATTTGATTTTACGAGTGACTAAAAATCTAAACCTTGCGCTTACCGTAAGGAGACAGCAGACTCCCTCCCTCACAGCTGCAATACATCCGATGATAGCCACCACCACGATGAATATACCGAGAATTATGAGGACGTACGCTGCATGCATGTACGAGATGCTCGGTAGAAGGGACGCGTACGTCCCTGACGTCACTCCAACCAGCACATGTATGCCGGTGATGAATAATCCGATACCTGAAAGCTGCAGAAGAACAAACATCATAGTTTTTGTGTAAATACAAGAAAAAGACAAATCATTTTCATTTTTCATTTATTAATTATATTTATTCAAATGAAAATGACAATGATAACTTATAGTAATGCTTAAAATAATGGATAAAGATTTGCAGCTCATGAACATGCTACACTGTTTCCCCGGGCACTGTTTATAGACATTTTCATATTTTCTATAGCATCACTTTAATAGGATGGAAGGATGGGATGGATGGACGGAAGGATGGATGGGTGGATAGGGGGTGGATGGATGGGTGGGTGGATGGTTGGATGGATAGGTGAATGGATGGATGGATGGGTGGATGGATGGGTGGATGGATGGGTGGGTTGATGGATGGATGGATAGGTGAATGGATGGATGGACGGAAGGATGGATGGGTGGATAGGGGGTGGATGGATGGGTGGGTGGATGGATGGATAGGTGAATGGATGGATGGATGGGTGGATGGATGGGGTGGGTGGGTGAATGGATGGATGGATGGGTGGATGGATGGGGTGGGTGGGTGGATGGATGGGGGTGGGTGGGTGGATGGATGGGGGTGGGTGGGTGGATGGGTGGGTTGATGGATGGATGGATAGGTGAATGGATGGATGGACGGAAGGATGGATGGGTGGATAGGGGGTGGATGGATGGGTGGGTGGATGGATGGATAGGTGAATGGATGGATGGATGGGTGGATGGATGGGGGTGGGTGGGTGGATGGATGGGTGGATGGATGGGTGGATGGATGGGTGGATGGATTGATTGATGGATGGATGGGTGGGTGGATGGGGGTGGATGGATGGGTGAATGGATGGATGGGTGGTGGATGGATGGGGGTGGGTGGTGGATGGATGGGGGTGGGTGGGTGGATGGAGGGGGTGGGTGGGTGGATGGGGTGGGTGGGTGGGTGGATGGATGGGGTGGGTGGATGGAAGGATGGATGGATGGATTGATGGATGGGTGGGTGGATGGGGGTGGATGGATGGGTGAATGGATGGATGGGTGGTTGATGGATGGATATCACTTTCAATTTGTTTCTCTGGGCTTGCTGTGCATTAGTTTTGCTGTCTACATTCAACACTCAGCATGAAGGAGTGCATTTTTTGGTACAGGTAAATTTGGAGCATAACTGCACATGTTGGAATTTGGGAAAATCAAACTCAAGTTCTGCAAATTTCATTGTGAAGTCTAGTGATAAAATATTATATTCAATATTTTTTTTCTCTGGGCTCGCCGAACACTGCATTAGTTTTGCTGTCTACATTCAACACTAAATATGAAAAATTTCCTTTAAGGTACAGTAAATTTTGAGCATAAATGCACAAGTGCATACTATTACCAGAATTTGGGAAAATAAAAAGGTTTAAATTGAAACATCATTGATGGATTCCAGTATGATATTGACCTTGACTGTGAAAAGTGACAAAGGACAATGAAAGAAAACTTGACACATCTTTTCTTCAATGTTTTTTCAATGTTTACACAGTTACGATTCAAAAGCCTGCCACAATTCTCACACCCCCTTTACTCATTTTATCATTTCTTTTCAATTTCTTTTGAGAACGGCATATTTTCATTGAGCGTTGTGGTTTCTGTTTCAACACTTACATGTATAGGCCAAGATGAATAATTTGATAAGGTCGCAATTTAGCCCTACAGTATAAAGTGGGTTTAGGAATATTTTCGAAATACTCTTTTAAATCTATCATTACTATTATCATTGTACATGTAATTATTATCTGAATTACTTTTTATTTTTTGTTGTTGATTATTCGCTTTATTTTGGTATTTTCTTATTTTAAGCTTGTTTTCTGTCCGTCTCTTGTAGTGGGCAAGTCCAAGAAAAGGTCACCCTAGAAGGCCAAATTTCATCTTTAATTTAAGAAGTTATCTTTGGTGGGGTAAGAAAGCCCAAATGTTGAATTTCAAAATTTCATTAAGAAAAATTTGATATGCATATTTATTCTAATTTGCATAATTGGTAAAATGGGCGTTATGTATGGGACAATTATAAAAACTCATAGAAAATAAAAAGAAAACTTGTGAGATTTAGTCATAGGTGGGACATGGACCCCCTAACATCTTATTACTTTTGGGGGAAAAAAAGTGGTGTCATCTAATTAATTATGCAAATTAGGTCTTGTCCAAGGATGGAATGTCCCATACGTAACATTTTGAGGATGTTTTTTTAAGTTATTTCTCATAATACAATACTTGTATTGTTGCTTCTCTGGGAGGTTCTAATTTATAAAGTATGAAAATGTTATACCCCAAAAAGTTTCAAAAATAGAGTTTACTTTTTAATTAAAAGTTAATTAAAAAATTGTTACGTATGGGACAACATGTTACGTATGGGACATTTACACACTAAGTCAATGGGGAGATTTGTGTACAAAGTGAATGGAGAAAAACAAATGTCAACAGTGCTCTAAAAAGTGATTATTTACCTTTTCTTTAGTTTTTAAAGACTGATTTGTTATGAATACTGATTAATGAAAACAATTGAAGCAAAAAAATTGTGAAAATGGAAAAATACGAAAACAATAGAAATACATAAGAAATTCATGAAACCATGAAAAACAAGAAAAAAAATATTGAAATGACTAATTTCCTCTTCAGTCATATCAAATATGTCTCAATAGAACATTTTAAAAGAAAGAAACTCTTTTGTTATTTCCATAATTTAAATTATTTCAATTCTTTTAATTATGGGGAAAATTGTGTACGTTCTCTATGGGGACAAAATGTCCCATACGTAACTGTCCCATATGTAACATGTCATTAATTTGTTTAATTAGAATCTGTAATTAGAGGGATTTGGCTTATGACATGAAACTTGCCTTAGATATACTAGAGTATTGTGACTTCTATCACACTAAGTTACAAGTTGTCAAATGAAATACTTTCAGAGAATTCTCAACTTGAAAAAAATGTTTCAAAAGTTGTCTTTTTTCTGCGTCCCATACGTAACAGCCCATCTTTTCTCTCTAAAAGGTCAAGGTCATATGTCACCATTTTTTGCATGATTATTCTTCTCCTAGATGTCTACCATCATGAGGGTATTCAATCTAATCAAAGTCATTTAACACTATTTTTCAGGTCATTAAAGCCTCTGAAATGTCCCATACGTAACACGCGCGAATTCTTGGACTTGCCCTAGATATACATGTAGTTTATGTTAATCAGTATTGAAAATTTTAAGTTAAGGGACTTGCCTTTTATGCTTTCCTTTAAATAGCAAGTCCCTACGTTCAATTAAGAAATGTCATTGAAATAATATTATTTTGAACATGTACTTCAAATTTTATATATCATTTTGTTGAACAGAATAAATAAATCTAATCTAATCTACTCATTAAATATATGGGAAGAAAACCATGGGCAATCATTAAAAAAGAATGGACTCCCTATCAACACCAACTTTGACACTATGAATTTGAGTGAAATATCAATCAAAATGTAAATTGAAAAAAAAGAAGTGAGAATGAAAAAATTTGATAGCACTTGACATTGTACAAAGTATGTATGCATATCCTTTGATCTCATGTGCATTTTAAGAATAACCTGGGGCCCGTTTAATAACGAGTTGCAACTGTTGTAACTTTGCCATTATGGCAACAACCATGTGGCAACTTAGATTTTGATTGGCTGCTGAGCCCTGTTGCCATGGTAATTGCAATTATGGCAAAGTTGTCCTTTATGAAACGGGCTCCTAATCATCATTTACTCAAACACTTTTACGTCTAAATATTTTGCTCTTGTATTGACTCTATTTCTTTGCCTATCTAGCTAAAAATTATTTTTTTAAAATTTGAAAACCATTTCATACTGAAATGTACACAGAAGTGACCACAATCTTGTCCTCCCCCCCAAAAAAAAATGATACAGATGCAGAGGCCTACACATATAAACATCAGAAGAGGGAGAGAGAAAATGTTCCCACTTTGACTCTAATATGGGGGGTAGATAATGAATGAAAATAATCAAAAAGATCATTAAGCTGGCAATGAGTTGGGAACCGTCAAATCCCTGTTTTAAAATAACAAACAAATTTTCACACAGTCTTGGAAAAAAAGGGGGGCTGAATCCACAGCCCCCCCCCCCCCCCCCCCCCGCTTCCACGGCCCCTGTAATGTCTTTAAAAATCAGCAACTTTTAATGTGGGCTGAAATAAAAAAAAAGGTGAACTGAAGGAATTGTTAAAACTGTACTATCAAACCACATTGATCTTTTGAGAAATGTCCTTGAAAACTATCGCACTTGACAATTATTAAACAAGAACCACAATTCTGGCAAGTCTCCATGGAAACACCTGCACTAAAAGCAATTAGCTTTTTCAACTAGTAGTTTCACAACCAAAGCAGTCTTCAATGTTAGACTCAAGGATTTTTTTTTACAGCTATTATTTACAGGGGAAACGGTCGACTTGTTTTCTTAGGCAGAGGTTGGAATTTCTTTCAGTGCTTCCAATGAAGCAGAATGAATGGTTACTATTAAAATTCTACATGTATAGAGCATTGGTATTGCATTCTCTACATGTACATAGACCCAACCAACCTTCATGCAATAAGCCAGTTCGTAGTTCCTTTCTGCGCATGATCAAAACATTATATGCATGATCAAAGGAAGGTCATTTGTACTAAAGTGACATGGTGGTTTAAAATCTAATGAGATAAGCACCAACTTTGATGTCTTGATTATTCATATATTCTTTTGAATAGTGGTATTCATTTACATCCACAAGAAAGCAACAATTCGTCCACGAACGACTGGTATTTCACTGTTTGCCAAGTACATTGTGCAACATGCTATGATATGCATTCATACCTTCATAAAGTGTTCATTGGTGTGGGTGTGCTATTCTAGTCACCTGGTCTATTCAATTTCTTCATCCTGCTATGTAAGGCAAGCTTATGTAATATCTTGTTTTGAAATCTGCCTTGCCAAGTACATTGTGCAACATGCTATGATATGCATTCATACCTTCATAAAGTGTTCATTGGTGTGGGTGTGCTATTCTAGTCACCTGGTCTATTCAATTTCTTCATCCTGCTATGTAAGGCAAGCTTATGTAATATCTTGTTTTGAAATCTGCCTATCATAATGAAAGAAATGAAAGGTCATTTGACCAAAATTGTCCATTAAGTAACTACGAACTGGTCTGTACATCCACCACAACTTTACCTGGGTCATTCTTTGCTTTAAATTGTAGGTAGTTTGTAATATCAATTAATATTTTTTAAGGGCCATTCAGTTTAATCCTAATCAGGCCGGGCTTCTAAGGTGGGGGGTGGTTAAATCACCCCCCTTTGAAATTGCCAATCATGCAAATGCCATGAAAATTGACATAATAATAGTGTGGGATGTAATCTACAAGGATGTATGGTAAATTTTTCCAATGCTAATTTTATAAGCGTACCCCCGGTTATGCTGTAATTCACAAAAAAAGCTCCTTGAATGTTAATTTTTGGTGCAAATATTTGTATACAAATTGCTAACAATTACGAATTAAAAAATCCTGGTTTGAAAATAAATTTCTTATAAATTTATGCATATTGTTTTATGAATTTCTTAAGTATTTTTTTTTCTTTCTTTTTTCGGGGGGGGGGGTCAATTCATAATAGAGTTTTCTTGAAAAAAAATTATGCCCAAAATCAATTAATTTCAGCTGATGATAGTATACAATGTAAATACATGTAATCATATCTTTATATGTATACAAGAAAACTCAATTTACATTGACTTTGTACACAAAATCATGTTATGGAGCAATTTTGAGAGAGAGAGAAATCTTGGTGAAGGTTTGACAAAAATCCATTAAAGAACTTAAGACAAGATTCCTTTCAAATTATTTCGAATTTGTGATGCTGTAGTACTGTAAATTACAAGTTGCTGTTGGTCTAAAGGCCTGTAAAAAAAATCCATAAATTTCCATTTTTTAATGGATTACTGAAATATTTTACGTATAGCTATGCATATATAGCAAGTGGATCATGTGGTTGATTAAATATTACATGTACAGTGTACATGTATGAATGCCCTTGTATTGAAGTAAAACAATTTTCAATTTTCTGAAAAGAATGGCATTTTATGGACTTAATACACTTTTTTCATTCCTGCATATTTTCAAAATTGTAAATTTTTTATGACATTTAGTTGTTCCCTGCTTTTTAACTGCCTAGAAATATTAGATTGACAGTCATATTACATATTACATTAAGTTTAATCAATTAAGTTTAATTAATATTCTATCATTCACCGCATCCACCGGCTCCACCACCCCTATTCCTTCACACTTAATGTGCTATAGTTTTTGTTCCTGATATTGTATTGATTATTCTAATTTATAGTATAATATTTAGCCTAAAGAATAGTTCTTACTACAAAATGAGATCTTACTCAATAAATTTGGTCAAGATTCTGTGATGTAGTGTGGAAAATTGTTCATCCGCCACCCTTTTTGCATACCCAACTTATAAAGTGCGACCATGAGGGAGCTGCTTGCATCACAAGATAAAAAAATGAAAAACTCTATAAATCCGTTTTTTTATATAATCTTCATCTGGGGATATTTTGATGGATTTTTGCTAAATCTTTAACACCGATATTTTGTTTTTCTGCTTTTAAAACCAATTTTCAGTCCAGGTGAACTTCTCCTTTTCAAAAACACAAAGTTTCGGTTTGAAACTGAAAAAGTAATTTTGGAAAATATTGACAGTTTACAGACTGGCTAACAATTGATGCAAGATTTTTGGGTCGTCAAAATGATGAGAAAGTATGCCCTATCTCTATTCTTCTGTGAATCACGAAGAACGAGACTAAAGACAAATGTTTGGCCATAAAAATTGATATAAGATTTCAGTCATAATAGCATATTGGGAGGAGGGGGTTATTTCAAGTTTAAGGTAAATTCAAAGGGAATTATGAGTCGTAATTTCACTGTTTTCACATAATGATATGTTCTCAAACTTGAAGCGGTGCGTTCAACTTGTGCAAGACACTACATAATGTATGAAAAACACCTCTTTTTAAGAATTAAAAAGCAGTGCTCTGGAAAAAGAATGTACGGGGGCTTGGGGCAATTTACAGCGTAGCCCCCATATGCTCAAGGGTCCTTGAAACTCAGAAAGAACCCCCTGGAAAATCCCCAATCATTGCAATGTTAAAGCTTGTCCAATATTGCAGGGGCCGATTGCACGAAAGGGTCTTTGCAAGGACCGTCTTTCGTGTCGCCCATCTTTTATGATGCGCCATGTGAAACGCATTTTAAATAAATCTGCAAACATATTTCATTCGTCCGTTAAAATAAACAAAATATTTGTTTATAAAATTATGTAATATATCATGAAATTGTATAAAATTTGATTTAAAAGCAAGCTAACGAATCTTATTCTTTATCATAAATTTCAGAAACACCCCGCTTATAGCGTATCATAAAAGATGGGCGACACCAAAGACGGTCCTTGGAAAGACCCTTTCGTGCAATCGGCCCCAGATTTACACAGAGAGTTGTGAAAAGTAGCTCCTGAAAATATATATTTTTTCCTGGTAGGTAGCTCCAATTGGTTGGTATTAGTGTCAGATAGGTTAAACTTGCCACGCCTTGATTCCAAGGCAAGATGGTCCAGGTGCACTGGCGGATCCAGGGAGGGGGGCAAATCCAGCCCGTAACCCCCCCCCCCTTTGAAAGGCACAATTAAACTTTGTAATGTAAAAATCCCCCCCCCCCCCCTTGAAAGAGAAGACCTTTTTTTGTGCGTGTGTTTTTTTCGCTTGTCACACTTTTTCGTACACGATTTATCCTGAATTTTTTTGTAAAAACCGTCTGTTTTTTGTATTGTTTTTTGCTTGACAAATATTTCTTTAGGAAAATGTACCCCCTTCCCCTTTTGGAAAATCCTGGATCCGCCACTGTTTGTATACATGTGCCTCTTACTCTTAGTATCTCACAACACGTTTAGTATACCCCCACAAAAATATTACAATAATAATAATAATAATGATAAATTATTTTTAAAAATTCAAACAAGAAAAATAACAATATCAAATACCGGTAAATAAAAACAAATAGGATGAATACAAAGTAATATACAAATAAAGACATTTTCAAAAATAGAATACGAACAATAAAGCTCTTAATTTGTCTGGAAATGTTGTTTTTTACTTACCAAAAACAGGATATCTAGGAAGTACAGGAAGCACTTGACACAGGCAATGGCACAACAACACATGATGACAGTTGACCAATCACAATCTAGAATAGGAAATAATAGAAACATATAGGATGACAGTTGACCAATCACAATCTAGAATAGGAAATAATATAAACATATAGGATGACAGTTGACCAATCACAATCTAGAATAGGAAATAATATAAACATATATGATGACAGTTGACCAATCACAATCTAGAATAGGAAATAATATAAACATATAGGATGTAAGTTGACCAATCACAATCTAGAATAGGAAATAATATAAACATATATGATGTAAGTTGACCAATCACAATCTAGAATAGGAAATAATATAAACATACATGTACAGTCGTCCTCAAAATTATTCATACCCTTGTTGATATTTGTGATTTTTCATGTTTGTGATGAAATGAATGCATTTTATCAAGTTTCTCTATGATTTATGTGTGACCTACTAGTGAAAGAATAACAACAATGCACAATTCAAGAAATTTCTCTTTTCAGGGGTATTTTATTCATAGATATTCAAACAATGTCATGTTCAAAATTATTCATACCCTAGGTTTTCTGAGTCCAATGTCTTTCATTAATAGTCAATAGCATAGCCTTTGTTCTTTACGACTGCTTCTAGACGATTCCTGTAAGTGTCCACAAGCTTCCTGCACGTCTCCTGCGGGATGTTGGCCCATTCTTCCTTGGCGTAGGCCTCAAGCTGGGTCATGCAGGTTGGTCGGGTTCCTAGCCATCACTCTGACTTTCAGGTCTCGCCACAAGTTCTCGATCGGATTCAGGTCAGGACTCTGACTTGGCCATTCTAGGACGTTGACATCATGGTCCTTGAACCATTTCTTCACCAGCTTGGCGGTATGCTTTGGGTCATTGTCTTGTTGGTACTTCCAGTTGGGGTCAAGCTGGAGTTTTTCGGCAGATTCCTTCAAGTTCTCATCAAGGATCTGGATGTAATCCTCCTTTTTCATGATTCCTTTGACTCTAACGAGGTTCCCTGTGCCACTGGAAGAGAAACATCCCCATAGCATTATGTGCCCACCACCATGCTTGACGGTTGGCACAGTGTTCTTTGGATTGTATGCTTCCCCTTTCTTCCTCCAGACGTATTCAACATCCATATGGCCAAATAACTCCAACTTCGTCTCATCTGACCACAGGATGGTTGACCAAAAGCTTGGATTTTGCTTCAGATGACCTCTAGCAAAGGCCAGTCGAGCCTTCAGGTGTTTCTTCCTGAGCAATGGTGTCTTCCGAGGCCTGCGTCCATGGAGGCCTCCTTTGTGCAAGACTCGCTCGATGGTGGACCGGGACACCTTCGTCCCTGACCGGTCAAGCGTTTCAAGTAGGGCCTTGGTTGTGGTCCGGGGGTTGTTGTTGACCTCTCTGCAGATTTTCCTGGCAAGTTTAGGGGACACCTTGCACTTCCTGCCACGCCCACTAAGGTTCTTCACAGTGTTGTACCTCTTGTGCTTCTTGATTACGCTCTGGACTGTTGCCACAGGGACGTCATACTGCTTTGAAATGGCCTTGTAACCTTTTCCCTCAATGTGGGCATTCACAAGACGTTGCCGTAGGTCCTCACTGAGCTCCTTCTTCTTGGCCATGATTATCAGAGTCTGAGAATAACCAGAATGCTTTCCTCTATTTATACCCTTTTAGAAAGATGCTATTTTTCATCATTGTTTAATGGCTTGTTTAACAACTTTGGTATTTAATTCATTGGAACATCTTGAAATAACTATAGAACAAAGAATAGCACATTCCCAGACAGTGAAAATAATGCGCATTGTCATAAAAGGACATTTTTGTTGAGGTATTGGCAAGGGTATGAATAATTCTGAACAAGTGCAAAAAATAACTTTTGACCCTATCTATTATTATGCTAATGAAGACTTGCCAGCTCATATGTCAAATCATGCATAGCAACAAGCAGACAAAAGATACAAAGAAAGTTACATCACAATAGCTTTTACAAGTAAAGAATCTACCAAAGAATGTTTTTCCACAAGGGGTATGAATAATTTTGAGGACAACTGTATATGATGGCAGTTGACCAATCACAATCTAGAATAGGAAATAATATAAACATATATGATGACAGTTGACCAATCACAATCTAGAATAGGAAATAATATAAACATATATGATGACAGTTGACCAATCACAATCTAGAATAGGACATATATGACAGTTGACCAATCACAATCTAGAATAGGAAATAATATAAACATATATGATGACAGTTGACCAATCACAATCTAGAATAGGAAACTAAAGTATTTACAGGCTGAATTATAATTGTCAGGGAGATTGTTTTGGCATATTAGTTATGTACATTTATAGTTTTGGATTATGCAATGTGATACTGCGAGTTAAAAAAATAAAACTTACAAAATTGCAAGGATCTTTTCACATCATGAATACATCTAGTACATTTTTAATCTAATTGGTTGCTACTTAAAATGCCATTGTCTTCTTCAATGACCAAGTTCACTCCAAATGGAATGAAATCAGATAAAGATCTAGAAAAATCACTGAAAATTTTATCAAAATCAGGTATGAAAAAAATAACCTTTGAACAATTATCATAACTTATTTGTTCATTGAATAAGTGCCCTCTGCCTACATTGCACATTTGATTTCCACTCATGCAAATGAGGAGCCAGTACGATTGATGTGTGTGTGTGTCAGATGTGTATCAATCAGATATGATTATTTACGTCTGAGACCAATCTTTAACGTCACCATCCAAAAGACATGACCAAGTGAATAATAACGTTAGACTTAATTCAAGGCTCCACACTTACTCTTTTTCTTGGTGGCCTAAGCGCCAATCGATCCACCAAAATCATGAATTTCAATCATATTTTTGGACTTGGAGCCTTTGTTGGAGGCCTGTAAAGCAAATTTAGTGGCCCTAGTAAAACAATATAAAACAGAATTTATCAAGAAGTTCTTTGGGAGCCCAACCGAGCCACCAAGTGTTGGCTTTTAAAGAATTTGTGTGGCCTGACTCTCATTTTTGGTTGCCCCGGGCCATCGGGCCACTATTATTAATAACGAGCCCTGCTTAATTGCTTGAGCCCAAGGACGGTATTACATTTTACAAAAATTGGTATCACTGACACACACACAAGAGAGGTGACTAATTTCACAATAAGGCCACTTACTTATATATTAGTACTTATATATAAACATTTACGATTAAAGTTAAGGGACAATGGCCAGGAGCCATTTACATAATAGATGTACATGTAGTTTGTAATATTTTAGTGAAACTCGTGCATGTACATACATGTACCCCCGTCCGCTCTCGATGTCTGTCGAAAATCCAACGGTCTGTCAGCGGAGGCGGAGTGGCGCAACGGATGGTGCTTGCTCTGCAATGCAACAGGTCCGGAAAAGCGGGCCACAGGTGCATGCAAAATTAAACAACTCGAGCACTCAATACTCCCGAAATGTCAATTAACACGATCAATCAAATCTAGAGTAACACACAATGAACATCAGGATATTGAAAAATATCATATCAGAAGCAAAAAGAATGTGACGAAAACTTACATTTCGCTGTTTGTGAAGTCCAAATTAATCTCCCCTACTCACACTGTCACAGCTCGGTCTTTGCACAAGCTTACCTTACAACACTCTACACCGGGAGCAGGAGCGCCAGCTAGGTGAACAACTCTGTTATTGTTCCGCATCCGGGAATCGCAATCTCCGACAATCAATCAAAACTTTTCTTTTTTTCTGGAGAAGCTAAATCAAAGCGTTATTGAGTTTTGTCCCAGTGCATGCTCTAACATAGCAGCTCAAAATCGAAATTGAATGATTCGATTTCGAAATTCTCTGTGTCTTCACTGAATGCAATGGAAATTTGCGTGTATCCGTCGAGTCCAAAGAGACTGCAATACCAGACACACCCATAGGAGTCCGATTCTTGAGGAGCCGGCCCGGTGCAAAGTGACTCGTATTACCCCCCCCCCCTTCGGCGATCCCTATCTATAATGTTGACCAAAATAAACTTGATCAACACAAATAAAAATCTATCAGGTGCAAAACTTGTTTTTTATTTTACAGATAACAACCATTTTGTTCTGCCATTTAAAATTTTGCCTATATATTTATATTCAACATGTTTTGAAAAAAGTTGATTGGTCCTCTTTTTTAAATTGAAATAGGCCTAGATATAGTTTGAAGAATTAGTGTCTACATGCATGCCCCATATATCCACTGCCAGCGGTTTGGAGATAAAGCAATCTTTCAAATGTCAATATCCATGATTACGAAACCATAACATTTAACAGGCCCTATTTAATTTTATTTTATAATTGCTCTTTGAAATACCAATATTCCCCTCGGAGAACAGTAAATTTGAGGTGATAAATATAAACTAGTCAGTTGTATCATTGTCTTCAATAGCTTTTTTTTCTATAAAAAAGTCGGCCAACATGGCCAATAATTATCTTGATTCTCTTCTTTAATTCACCTTCATCGTCATCATTATCATATCATCATCATTATCGTTATATAATCATTAAAATTATTGATCATCTTCATTTTTATATTCATTATTTGCAACTTCTTCTTCGTCGTCATCATCTTCATCAGCACCATCTTCATCATCATCATCACCATCATTGATCATTATCCCCATCATCTTCATCAACATCATCATCTTATCATCATCATCATCATCCCATCGACGTCATCACAATAATCATTGTCATCATCATATCATTATCCTCCTCATCATCATCTTCTTATCATCATCATCATCGTCATCCCATCGACGTCATCATCACTCCATCGTCATCTTCTTCTTCAATATAATTTCCATGACTGTTTTCACCATCTCCATCTTTATTACCATGCATCATCATCTTAATCATCACAATCATTTTCAAGCTTGTCATCTCCATCATTATCATCTTCTTCTACTTTTCTCTTCTTCTCATTGTTATTCTTCTTCTTCTTCTTCTTGCTCCTTCTTCTTCTCTTCCTCCTCATCTTCTTCTCCTTCTTCTCTTAATCCTCTTCATCTTCTTCTTTTACCTCATAAAAGTGACGTTCTTATACATTTACAGGATTTGCATTAATTCACACTAAATAAAGTTGTTGAAACAAATCTTCTGTTTAATATTTTGTGATGTTTACCACTTTTATTACTCATACATAAGTACAATTATTAAAAAAAAATCATTGTGACTGTGTACTTTTCATCATCTTTCAACCAGTTGGTACCTCAATACATAAATCATTATAACACTTATCATGGACCTATATAGGTCCATGCACTTATATACACGCCAGACAGTATATTGTTATAATAGCAAGGCCCGCTGAGAGAACAGTTTTCGGAACTGAAGTGGCTAATTATACCCTGGGTAAATAAACCGTTATTATTATTTTTATTATTATTATTACTATTATTCAAACACGGTTATACTTAATAATTATAGTAGAAAATACAAAGTTTAGATACCATTAACCTTATAGATCTTAAAATCTGGACAATCATGGTTCATATTTGAATATACTAGTGTTTATCAAAAGAATAAACACACGGTTAATTCAAGCATAAGCATTGTCACTTTGGTCGCAGGTTTGCACCTAGGGTGTAAGTGAAAAGGACACACCTTATATACAACCATGCACACCCTTTTTAGGGTATGAAAAAAAATGTAGTTTAGTGGAATCATAATACTGCAATAATCATGGTGCACCCCAAAAGGACCCCCCCCCCCCATTACATTCGAAGGGAGCAAAATTGGCGTTTTTATTAAAGGACAAGTCCACCCCAACAAAAAGATGATTTGGATAAAAAGAGAAAAATCAAACAAGCATAACATTGAAAATTTCATCAAAATCGGATGTAAAATAAGAAAGTTATGATGTTTTAAAGTTCGCTTGATTTCACAAAACAGTTATATGCACATCTCGGTCGGTATGCAAATGAGGAAACCGATGAGCTAGGTCATCCACTCACTATTTCTTTTGTGTTTTATTATTTGAAATAGTATAATTTTCTCCACATCGTCACGTCAAACAATGATTAATTCCTGGCTGAACATGTGGAATTAGCATTACTTAATACTAAATGTTTCAGTAAACTTGGTCCTTATTGTCAAATCTGTAAAAAAATAAATATTGTATAATTCAAACAATAAAAAACAAAAGAAATATAGTGATGGACATCATCAACTGACTCATTTTCATGACACTGCATTGTGCATTCCACTGTTTTGTGAAATTGAATTGAATTGAAAAATATAAGCGAAACTTTAAAATGTCATAACTTTCTTAAATCACATCGGCTTTTGATGAAATTTTCAGTGTAATGCTAGCTTGATTTTTCTCTATTATTCCCCAGAGGGGCCACTTCCATTGACGAGTGGATACCATGCGCGACCATGGGGTCTCGAAAAGCACCCTAAACACGTATTTTCCATATTCTGAAAATGCACCCCTTAACAAGTATTGGCGTGTGAAACCCTATATACCCTTAACAAGTATTCGAAACAAAACGATACTTTTGGCAAGTATTCCCTAAATTGAATCCCTAAACAAGTACAGCGATATTTCTATTGTTAAGTCACAGACGTCGGTCGTCAGTTTTACCTTTACCTACATGATCATTGGGTTTAGTACAGCCCCACCTCCCACTCCTCGCGCAAATCGTACTCTAAACACGTAGTGTTGACTCTTGGGGCAAATATTACTTCCGTTATAAAACAAAATAGTTATTAATTTTTTTTATACCCTCGCAAATTTGACCCTAAACACGTAGCCTTCCTTGCGAAAATAGACACCTTCTTTCATTATTTTAGTGCTTTTGACACCCTTATTACGTTACGTACGTAGCGTGCCCTATCTTGAAAAAGACACCCTTTTAACGTTTGTTTTTTCTGGTCGCGCATGGTATCCAATCGTCAATGTAAGTGCCCCCCCGTCAAAATTTTCAGGGGTGGAGTTGACCTTCAAGTGTGTGGGTAGGCGCAAACTAATCATGAAAATAATGGTAACTAAGCATACACCTACGTACTGAACAGCCTATTCATATCTCGACATTGCCTCCATAATTATAACAAAACATGCTCAATTTCTTTTTATTTGTTTACATCAAGAGTTTATTTTCGGTCACCGCACAAAAAGTTGCAATGTTCTTCAAACTTGCTACAAGACCAGAAACGCGATATAATTTGCGATATGTCAATGTAGGAATATAACAAAGTACAATTCAGGTCTTGGCTAAATTGAGTCAAACATGGAATGTTTTTCTGTTTGACATCTCATCCATTTTCATGTAGAATATACAAATCAATAATATCATGAATATAGTACAAAAACAATGAATATAAAATACAGTATGTCAATTATGTATATGGAAGAAGGCATAAAAACCCAGAAAGCTGGGGCCGTTTCATAAAGCTGTTCGTAAGATAAGAACGACTTGTGGTTACCATTCAATATTCATTCGTGATTATATAGCACACAAGAAGGGTTCTCCAGTTGTTCTTATAAGTCATTTTTAACTTACGAACAGTTTACGAACACGTACTTGGTAGGCAATGGTAGGGGTATACGCCTGTAAAACTATTAGAATGGACAATACTACTGTTGTGTAATTCATGTCCCAGAATTCCAACCATCAGTGCCCGAGACGAATGAAAAACTAACTGAAATCACCATTGGACACAAACACGCACACACACATATACACACACCCTCACATACTAAAAAGAATATTTAGTTTTCCTTGATTTATTCGAAATGCAGATACCTTCTAGCCTGCCTTTTTTCAATATCATAGAATAACATTAGGGAAGAAGTGAAGCGAGGGAGCGAATAACACGCTTGCTTTTCTGAATTGATTTCATGATTGTACAATAAAAGTAATGACGATGGCAATGAATATAACTATAAGTTTAAATCATATATATCATGAAATCTTTTTATATACTTTTTTTACATTGAAAACACCATCGCCAAAGTGTCTACGCCCCTATGTTAATACCATCAATAAAAAAAACGTCAATATAGTTTCAGTTGGCTTTTCTTGGTAGCATTTTCATGAAAAGGACTTGTCGGACGTATTATCCGACATGCAGTTGCCACAGTAACAATGCCTCTCAGCCAATAAGAATAAAGGAAAGTTGTCATATTTGACAACTTGTCACACAAAAAGTTAATGAAATGCGGAACAGCTTATACAATGTAATATATGATATTTCAGTTTCAAGTTCGTATTTTTTTTGTCTCTCTTCCCACTGCTCTCTCTCTCTCTCCCCCTCTCTCTCTTGTATCCGACAAAAAAACATTATACAAAATTTAACTTTAAGAGCATCATGAAAATAAACAATTAATGTAGGATATACACGCGATATATAACAATAATAATGTGAAAATATACGCCTATACAGAACAAAATATCCATTTAGCTGCTCCCTCGCCAGCTAGCATTTTCGATATTCCGAATGATTTGTTTACACCGTGGAATATTGAAACCATTATTTAAAAAAACACATGAAACTCAGATGTGAATGATATATGTCGCCCTCTACGATGAACACGTTTGATTATCCGATGACATTTTGTTAGCTTGGTACTTGAGAAACTGCAGAAATCCACGTCTCCCTTGCTGTAAGTACAGAGGAAAAAGATAAATTACCATTCAAAATCTATTTTTATTCAAAGATCCTTTTCAAGTCCAAATTTCTTGAACAATTAACCTTTTCATCATGAGTTACATTACGTGCTTGATCATGGTAACCCCTTTTGTATATTATTTCACAGCAAAAACTGTGGTGTTAACCGGTGTACATAGAGGACCACACCAGCTATTTTACACCGGTGTTAGATTAACAGTGTCAGTTTAACACATATAGGTGTTATTAAAACACCTTTGGATGTTACATGTACACTCTTTGGTGTTGTGTTCAATCTCTAGGGTGTAACTTTAACACCTCAGGGTGTGGTCCTCTATTAACACCAACTGGTGTCAGTTTTAACACCACAGTTTTTACAGCGTTGTATTTGCTGTTTGTGTTAATACACACTGCTTTAGCCCGGCCTATCATGGCTAATTAAGCAACTGGTAACTGTACCATAGCGCTGTACATGGAAAGATTGCATTCAATAGATAACATTATCATGATTATAAAACCATGAAGAAAAAAAAAATCATGCAAAATAAAGGGGACTTCAATCCGCAGATGATTCTTAAAAGTGACGGCAATGATGATTTTAGGAATACTTTTCGGTATTTTCTTATCATTGCGTGCTTTTATTCCAAAGCGTTTGGCTCAGAGTATAGTGTGAAGTATAGTAAGTATCTAGGGTTGATTATCATCTGACGATCGAAGTGTCGAGAACTGAAATGAGCTGAATAGAAATGGACTGAACTTGTCAGCCAAAAAGAGAAATAAATTGCCAAACTTCCTGCATATTCGATGCATTTCTAAGGTTTTTTATTATTTATTTCCCATATATTTTTAGTTACTTTGTGCATTCTAATGCTTTATCTCCCTTGTCAAAGACTTATTACGCAACTTTCGATAGTTGAAATTCCAGTCATAATATTTCACCTGCTATTGTTGTACATGTACGGTTATACATTCACTATGCTTTCATTGTTCTTTATTGTTATGTATTCTTCCTAAAAGAAATTGGCCTATTACTTCGATTTTGTATATATTTCTGCTTCTTGTTTATTCTTTTTTGATGTAACTTTTTTATTTTTTGCTAATCAGACAAATTGTTTGTAAATTTTGTGATTTGATATTGATTTCCTAATAAAACATATAATTATAAAAAAAAGAAATGGACTGAACTGGTCTTGAATTTAAGTGAATTAAATGAGTTGCTTACCTCTACCAGAAAATCCACATCCTCTTGTTCTGGATTGAAGTGGAACGATTTAAAGTAGACTGTGTTGATCAGGACTGTTCGTTCAATATCACAACCCTATATATAGAGAAAAAAAAACAAGTTTAATTGGTTGATTGATTGGTTTGTTGCCGGTTTGTTGGTTGGTTGGTTAGTTGGTTGGTTGGTTGGTTGGTTGGTTGATTGATTGATTGATTGAGTGAGTGATTGATTGATTGAGTAATTGAGTGGGTGAGTGAGTGATTGATTGATTGATTAATTGATTGAATTTCAAGATATTTTCTCTCATGTAAGGCGAGCTCGCTCAAAATATGCCCTCGCTTTCGACTCGAATATTTTGAAAAAATATTCACCAATATTTATTCGAGCAGGTTGACAAAAGTGATGGCAATCACTGTCGACTAATCTGACTTTGACTATAATTATGGAAGACTGACCCCAATCTCTTTGCAGGTCTGAATTCTTTATTTCTGCGGTGTCTAATATGACTTGAACTGACTCTCTTCCGAGTCAAATCATGATGACTCACTTTCCTGGTAATTTTGACTCGGAATTTAGTGATCTGTACCTATCAATGGCACCACAATCCGAGTCGAGTCAATTTGGAAGATGAGTCACTTTGACTCGGAATTGAGTTGAATCCAATTCCGAGTCGATTTTGACTCTGTATAAAAAAAGTTTTTACGGTATTGCCAAATCAAAGCAGAACAATACCATCAAACGCCATTCAAATTGGAAATATAAAAATTTACATTATTTTCATGGTGTATTTGCCAATCGCTTGCTCATGCCGACTATGAAAAAGTTATGGGTGAGTTATTCTTTGATGGAATTTTCTTTCAACCTCCAATTGATGATGACTAACTATGATGTTGGTAATGTGATGATGATGGTGACGATGATGATGATAATGACGATGATGATGATGATGATTGTGATAATGATGATGATGATGACAATGATGATAACGATAATAACGATGATGATAATGATGATCATGATGATGTTGATGATAATGACGATGATGATAACGATGATGACGATAATTATAACGATGATGATAATGATGAAGATGATGATGGTGATGATGACGATGATGACGATGATGATAAAGATGATAATGCTGACAATGAGATAATGCCATTAACAGTAATCACTGTTTCTATGGATATTCCAAATAAAACAAATAATCACCTCTAGGAAAGCGCGTTTGACATTCAGGAGTAACATGGTGAAGATACCAGTGATAAAGTCGGCCGGTTTGAAGATGTCTTGCCTGCCGGATCCAATATGTTGTGTTTGAAGACCAACTCCTTCCCTCTCAGCTAATACCATCAGCTCATGGAAGTCAATCTACAAAAGATAAAATGAAAAGATGGCTATACGCTGACGGAAGTGTCATAACCTTGCTGAAAAAAAACCCCGCAGCATCACTCAGTGTGATCACAGTGTTTTCACAAAGTGGAATATGTGAAAACATTCACACTGGTTAAAATACTCAAATTCAATGGCGTGAATATATACAGTTTTACACTGCTGGTGGACACCTGGACAGTGTGACTGTTCACAGCGTGGTCACATGAATTGTGATTCACGCTGTTGAACTGCTCAAATTTAACAGTGTGAAGGTGGTTCCAAATTGTGTTCAACACTGTGGCACGCATTTTAGGACACAGTGTAATTTCCAGTAGTGACAATGAATTCATATGGTGATCACATAGCAGATTATATAAAGATGTGATACACACTATGGATACCTCTATAGTGTGAATGTCCACTTCACAGTGCGTTCGCATAGTCAACAATGTAAAGACGTGATTCACACTATAGACACATCTACAGTGATTATTGTTCAGGGTGTGTTCAGATAGTCTAAAATCAGGTCTTAGTCCACTATGTGAACACTCACACTGAAGGACTATCCAGTGTATATCACATATTTACATAACACATATAGTCCACTATGTGAACACACCGTGCTAGCCCACTTAGCTTAACCCCGGGAAATAAAAAAAAACAGAAAAGCAAGTATTTCAATATTCCGAAACTCATATTAACATACTTATTGGTTCACCATATAGTGTCCACAGTGTGAACGTTATCACAACATTGTTCAATTTGAGAATTTCAACTATGTGGGAATATGATTAACACTGTAAAAATGTTTTAATATATCCATGTGACGACTTTGACACTGTGGTATACTGTGTACCCAGTGTGGTACATTCACAATATGAAAATCAAGCATGTTAACATTTGTGAAACTCATATTATTATACAGTGTAGTTTACTCTGTGAACACACTATTATTGCTGACATTCTAGAGGTGTCCACAGTGTGAAAGTTATACATTATTCAACTTGAGTATTTTAACTGATGTGAGAACATGATCCACAGTCTGTTGAAATAATCAAGTATATCAATGGCGACCTCAAACATAGTGTGGGATAATATGTCCCACAGTATGTCCAGAGGGTGTGGAGTATATTAATTTTGAATCATCTCCACGCAGTGAAGACCAAGCAATTTAATATTGTTTCACTCATGTAGTCTACGATGTGAAAATACAATAGACCCTCACAATGTAGAATTGTCCACAGTGTAAACATTATCTTAACAATGTTCAATTTAGCACTTTAACTATGTGAAAATTTAAAATGATCAATTCAACGACTGCACACTGTGAAATGCACACCTTTAAACATTGCGAAACTCATTTAAACATAGTTCACCATACACAAACTATGAACTCTGGCACTATTAAATTGTTCACAGTGTGAATGCTATCATAACATTGTTCAATTTGAGAATTTCAACTATGTGAGAATACGAATAACACTGCAAAATGAACTAATTAATATATCAATGTGACAACCACACGCAGTACGTATTACACAGTGTGGTATACTGTTTCCTGAGTGTGATACATATTAATTATGAATCATCTTCACAATTTGAAAATCAAGCACTTTAAAATTGTTAAAGCTCATATTACAATACAGTTCATTCCACTTTGTGAACACACTATGGATACTCGCATTGCTGAGATGTCCACAGTGTGAAAGTTATACATTGTTCAATTTGAGCATTTCGACCGATGTGAGAATTCGTTCACACTGCAAAAATGCTCAAATATAGCAGTGCGACGACTTCACCACTGTGTTACACACTGTGATATACTGTGTCCCACAGTATGTTCACAGTGTGGGCACACACAGACACAGTGTGGACGTCATATTATCATTGTGTAGTGCATGGATTTTTAACTATGTGAACATAATTCACACTCTTTGTAAAGTACCCCCCCCAAAAAAAAAAAATGAATAGATTAATAAATTAATAAATAAATAAATAAGAAAAACAAATAAATAAATAAGTAAATAAATAAAAAAATAAGAAAATAAATAAATAGTGTTAAAAGCAATAATTATCGCTAAAATGAATAATTTCCTACCTGCTCATCTTTGTTAACATCAAGAGACTCGAAGATTTTATCAGATGTTAAACCCTTGCCGAAGAGGGTTTCAATGTCTTCATCAGTGAACTCATTAGTCTAAAGAGAGGGAGAGCGAGAAAGAGAAAGACAGATACAGGAAGAGACAGAGGGGGAGAGACAAAGAGAGTGAAAGTAGGATCGTACACAGCAAAAACTGTGGTGTTAACCGGTGTACATAGAGGACCACACCAGTTATTGTACACCGGTGTTAAATTAGTGGTGTTAGTTTTACACCTATAGGTGTTATTACAACACCTATTGTTAAATTTACACTCTTTGGTGTTATGTTCAATCTCTAGGGTGTTATTTTAACACCTCAGGGTGTGGTCCTCTATTAACACCAATTTGTGTCAGTTTTAACACCACAGTTTTTACAGTGTAATGGGAATATGCACACATGTATCTGTTATAAACAAAATCATAAACTAATTCTGGAAAATTTTATAGACAATTAAATTCTAGAAATTAACACTTCAAGAATCGTTTATGCACTTTATTGCGATTTTAAAGGATGCGTTTTGGAGAAGATTTCGACCACTTTGTACTGGTAAGGAAATTATTTTCTACCATTCATGAGGAGGGTTAGCGTGAAATTTCAGGATATATTATGTAACTATGATGTTACACTGCAATTTCGAATCACATTTTCTCTCGAGAATAATTTTAGTTCCCTCTTCTTGCTCTTGACTTTCGTATAATAGAATTGACTATCGATCAATATTTAACTGACCTTAATGCATGTGACTTTATAACTTTGAAGCGCCCTCACTCAGAGGATATAGGAATACACATAGAAGGAATCGTCAGTGATGCCTCAGCCGCAAGTCATTGTACTCACCTCTAAGACCCGAATTTTTGAAGGTTGGCTAACTATTAGCACGGGTTAAAATTGGCCCATGATCAAAATAAACCCCAAATCTTTGGGCTAATTTAGGCCCACCGAGCATTTCACAAAGGTTATACGTAACCCATGGGCCAGAATAGCCAACCTTCGAGAACTCCGTCGAGCCTACACTCTAAAAAATGAAGTGCTAATTCAGCTCTTAAAGAGCGTGTATAGTGACTGCACTTCGGAGTGCTGATTTGTCTAGTTCAAATTTGAACGAGAATAAGGTGCATGGCGATGTGATGAAGTCAATTTGGGAGATTTAGCAAGCGCGACGCAGAGTGAATTCAAGAATGCAGTAAAATTAATGGAATATGCCCATTAAATGACAATAAACAGCCGGGAGGTTTTTGTCGATAATTGATTAACTGTGACAGCAGTTTTGTCCTAATCAAGTTTCGGAACCGACGATAAAATTCGAAATGTGCTTCAGGACGAAACTGTTGTCTTGATTCACCAATTTTCAACAAAGGCTACACTGCAAAAACGGTGGTGTTAACAGTTGTACATAGAGGACCACACCAGTTATTTTACACCGGTGTTAAATTGGTGGTGTTAGTTTTACACCTGTAGATGTAATTACAACACCTATGGTTGTTACATTTACACTCTTTGGTGTTCTGTTCAATCTCTATAGGGTGTTATTTCAACACATTAGGGTGTGGTCCTCTAAACACCAATTGGTGTCAGTTTTAACACCACAGTTTTTACAGTGTACTTGGTTGCTCCTAGCCCTAATATTGTCATGAAGGGCAATTGACAACAGATTTTATATGTTTTTCAATGCGTTCAGCGTCTAAGTGTGAAAGCCCCTCACATCCATATTATAAAATACACCTACAGTATATAAATCAAATCTTTTTAAGCGCGCCAAACATACGTCTTTGAAGACTCTGCTAAACTCTTCGCGACTTATGGTTGCGTTGCCATCCAGATTGTTCACATTGAGAACGCTTAAGAAGTGTGTCATTGCTTCTGTGACCTTGGCGTGTTGCTCCATGTCCCTGTCTCGTTTCTTCTTCATCTTTTCATGCGCTCTGGGAAATCAGAATTTTAGCCAAAAAAAATCGGGAAAGTGGAAAGAACGAAGAAAAATAATAGATGAATAAACAAAAGATCGTAAAAAAGGCAACTCATATGACGAAAATGTTTAACCTAAAGTAAAAATTCAAGAAATTTTACAAGTTCAAAACGATATTGTAAAAAAAATATATGGGCCTATTATAAAATAAGTAAACTGGGGCCAAACTTACAAAGACTTGCGATCGATCCGATCAATCGCAACTATGGGAAGCCAGCAAAATAAACATAGAAAATGTTTGCTTTATTTTAGATAAGAATGTGTATCCATAGATTTATTGATTTCTTGACTGTTTGGTGTGTTCTCCTTTGTTTACAAAGGACATTTTGCACATTTCCTGTGGGAAAAAAATAGGACACTGATGGATGTCCATAGAGTTACGATTGATTGGATCAATCGTAACACTATGTAAGACAGCTCGGGCCCAGGACCATTGTCAAATATTCAATTTGAGCTTTACCATCTCTATCAAAATATTTGATGAAACGATGAAAATCAAGATAGCGATGATGATGGTTAGTGTTTTGCTTAAAACAGATAATATTACTATTGTTATAATCATTTTTTTCCTTTCTTCAAATAATTTCAATCACGTGTATATATATGTTACCATTTTTATTTGTTTTATTCCTAAACATTGGAGATTTGTTTATATATTGTGTATTATATGTTATGTATTGACTTTTAATAAGTACATAAATTGAAAAAAAATAAAACGGTTAATATATATTTTTTTGCAGCTGTATGGGGCTGACCATTACTATTACTACTACTACTACTACTAATACTACTACTACTACTACTACTACTACTACTATTATTATTATCATTACTACTACTACTACTTCTACTACTACTACTACTACTACTACTATTATTATCATTACTATTACTACTACTTCTACTACTACTACTACTACTACTACTACTACTACTACTACTACTACTACTACTACTACTACTACTACTACTACTACTACTACTACTACTATTATTATCATTACTATTACTACTACTTCTACTACTACTACTACTACTACTACTACTACTACTACTACTACTACTACTACTGCAACTACTACTACTACTACTATTATTATTATAATTATCATTATTATTATCATCATCATCATCATATAGTCATCATCATATAGTCATCATCATTCTGATTATTATAATAATCATTATGAAAATTTTTATTAATATCACCATTGTAATTATCATTAATATTATTATCAGTTATTATTATCGTTATCATTATTATTGTTAATAATGTTATTATTTTACTAGATCTTACCTAGCTAGTATGGTGTCAGGTATGGGGGCTATCGGCGCTTCTAAATCCGTGTTCGTCGCCAACACGTGAGAATCGTAATCGCTATACTGTTACCAAATATAATGATGTATACTGATTGTTAAGAGTGGAAAACTGGCTCAAAATTAGATAGAAGCCACGTACGCAGCCTGAGTTAGATAGGCAGATAGAGATAGATAACGCTACAGAAGGGGGGGGGGGGTAGCGAAATAAAGTCAAATGAATAACGTTACCTATAACCTGACAATTTCGCATTGATATAGAAATAACACGTATACCTCAAGGACTGAACCGATGAAATAGATATGTATTAAAATTAATTATTCATGAATAATTCTCAAAAACTGATTCCAATGAAAACAGTAGTATATAATTATTTAAAGTCAAGTCCATCTCAGAAAAACGTTGATTTGAATCAATAGAGAAAAATCAGAAAAGCAAAATGCTGAAAATTTCATCAAAATCGGATGTAAAATAAGAAAGTTGTGACATTTCAAAGTTTCGCTTATTTTTAACAAAATAGTTATATGAACGAGCCAGTTACATCCAAATGAGAGAGTCGATGATGTCACTCACTCACTATTTCTTTTGTTTTTATTGTTTGAATTATACAATATTTCATTTTTTACAAATTTGACGATTAGGACCTCCTTGCCTAAAGCACAAAATGTTAAATTAATGGAATGGCACATGTTCAGGGAGGAATGAAACTTCATTTTACATGACAAAGACAAGAAAATCAAAATATTTCATATAATAAAATACAAAAGAAATAGTGAGTGAGTGATGTCATCACTTCCCTCATTTGCATACCGACCGAGATGTGCATATAACTGTTTTGTGAAATGAAGCGAAACTTTAAAATGCCATAACTTTCTTATTTTACATCCGATTTTGATGAAATTTTCAGTGTAATGCTAGTTGAATTTTTCTCTTTTTATTCAAATCAAGTTTTTGTTGGGGTGGACTTGTCCTTTAATCAAACTCCCATTAGAGTAGACATAGCTATTCAGCCCGTGTATTTTTTTCGTATTTTATATAACGTAGATCTTGTTGATCATTTTACTCAAAACAACCATTTTCATATAAACTGACTTCCCTGTTTCAAAACAACTATGGAAACTTAAAAGTGCCATCGAGATGTTGAGATAATTATCTCGTCATGTCTACACCTCATGGGGGGGATGAGATTACAAGATCTCGGATCTCGTCACGCCTAGATCCGGTAGAAGAGATGATCGTACGAAATCTTGTCATCTGATCGTCACTCCCACAGGATGTAGACACAGGGGGCACGTGCCCCCCCCCCCCCTTGAGAAGAAAAATTAAAATTTGTAATGTAAAATTGTCATCGAAACCGAGGTGTGCCCCTCTTGAAATTGATAACCTTTCTTATTTTTTATTTTTTTGCTTGTCAATATTTTAAGGGTACGAAATATCTTGGGGGGGGGGGGCTTGTCAAAATTTTCCTCCGAAAAATTGCCCCCCCCCCCTTTTGGAAATCCTCCCCTGCTCCCACTGGATGTTGGATGTAGACATGAACAAGATGGTTATCTGAACATTTGAGTGGCGCATTTAAGCTTCCATATTTTAACAGGTGAACTTACAATGATCATTCCAAAAGTCTTGTCGTTAAACATCCCAAACCTTTCCTTCTTGGTGAGTAGTTTAGCTCCGTCCTCCAGAGGGCGCATTCTCCTCAAGAAAGAATCTTCGGGCTTCATTGACAACCACCATCCTACATGGGGGAAAAACGTTTATACATGTATATATAGGGGGCGGCGTCAGTGAATTCAGACAAGAAACCACGAGGGAAAGACAACGTTTTATATATATTATTATATATATTATTATTCTCAATTAAGGTAAGGGTGGTGGTGATTTTTTTTAACCTGATTGCTAAGAAAGCATGAATGCTTGTAAACAAGCAACCAGAGGACCGACGGCTTAAAGTCCCCTCCGACTTACAGGAATAATATTAAGATACATGGCTTACCCTCCTACAAAGAACACAGTGTGATCACAGTTTACTCACAGAGTGGACGATGTGAAAAATAATTATTGACACGATTAAAATGCTCATTCAACAGTGTGACCCTTCAGAGCGTGTTCACACGGTTGAAATGCTCAAATTCAACAGTATGAAGGTGATTTTACATTGTGTGCCACAGTGTGAACACACTGTGGCACATTGCAACCGCGTCCGGACTCCCGATCCAATCATTTTAAATATCTGGTTTTGGTGAAAGGATGAAATCCTCTTTCCAATTTATGTCTATGGAATGATACGTTTTTATGAATTATTAGCAAACAAAAATCATTCATTTAATCAATAAGCCATCAAGCAAACAAACCTGACAATCAATATATTGATCGATCCATCCATCCATAACTAAATCAATCAACAAATCGATGAATCAACCAATCAATCAATCAACCAACCAACCAATCAGTCATTCAATTATTCAATAGACCAATCAATCAATTAGTTTTATCATTCAACCAACCAACCGACCGAGCAATCAACCAATCAACCGACCAACCAACCAACCAACCAACCAATCAATCAACCAACCAACCAACCAACCAACCAATCAATCAATCAATCAACCAACCAACCAACCAACCAATTAATCAATCAATCAATAAACCAACCAACCAATCAATCAATCAATCAAACAAACAATCGTTACGTATATGTACATACCATCATAGCAATGGACAGGATAATTGCAGAGAACACCTCCGTCAATGTACAAGTCCGTTCTGTCCATGTAACGTCGCTTGACTGGAAAGAAAACACCTGATATGAAAGAAAATCATTAAGAAAAACTTAAATTTAACAATCCGGAAAAAATGCCATATTACAGCCAGTGGATCAAGTGGTCTTAATTTGGGGGAAATTCCAAATGAGGCCGACCCAAAAGTTTTCATGAGCTAATATTGTGGAGCCTCGTGGCCCAGTGGATTATTTTTTTCGGATTTTGAAACAGAGGGTCGTGGGATATGGAATCCCAGCCATGGCGTAATTTCCTTCGGCAAGAAATTTATCCACATTGTGTTACACTCAACCCAGGTGAGGTAAATGGGTACCTGGCAGGAATTTATTCCTTGAAATGCCACCACGCTGTAAAAGGCTGCATTTGATATGCGCTATATACATGTTAACATGTTGGTATTATTGTTGTTGTTATTATTATTATTATCATTATTATTAAACAAGACTAGTGATTGATTTCCCATTCTACGAGATAAAAATCTTAATTTATGTGTGGTCTCTAATTACACTCCAAAGAGTGATGGCGTCGATGACTATGGATATGTTGTCACGTCAACGCATCATACCTGGAATGGAAGTTGACATCCTAATGGCCGCCCTCAGTGGCATATTGGGGGTCGTTTTCACATGGCAATATTCTTCCATCATCGTACTCAGGTTCGTAACCACCACACAGAGTTCTCGACCCGTCTTGTCATACAGATCCTGGATGAAAATAAAATAACATTTTGCACACACGAAAATGTGGCCGTAAACTGGTCTAACTCGAAGATAGACCATTTTACCATCTGACAGCGATGATTAAAAATCTGAAATAAGAAGGTTCAAAGGCCTATGTAAAAGATAGCTCGTTTTACCTCCAAACCCTATTACTGACAATGGGCTAACTCAAAGATAGACCATATTACCATCAAATCTGAAGGAAAAAATACAAAAAAGTACCAAGATAGCGGAAATTATTTCTAAATCAAGACATGGAGGGATTTTCTCGATAGCACCATTGGAAAGAGCGCCCTCACGTTACCAGGAAAGTAACATTCAAGATAATAGAGATGTTATAAAAAAATGAATAAAGAAAAAGAAAGGTGAAGAGGAGGAGAAGTAGAATAAGTAGGGGAAGAATATGAAGAGAAAGAAAAGAAGAAAAATATGTAGTATATAGTATATAGTAAAAGTAAAAGAAGAAAACGAAAAAAAGAATAAGAACAGGGGCGGATCCAGGATTTTGAAATAGGGGGGGCGCCAGCGGCGAGGGAGCGAAGCGACCGAGCGGGGGGAGGGTGTGGGAGGGGGGATACCCCCCTCCCACGGCAAGGACTTTTTCAAAAAATCATGTCCAAAAGTCGTATTTTGAGAGCACCTTTAGAAGAAAAATGCACACTTAAATCACTGTAACTTCATGAATAAAAGAACATACAATTTTGCTCCTTGATAAATCGTTGGAATAATTGCTTCGGCGAAACTTAGTTGGGGCGCCCTGGATAATATGCCTCTGAATCTACCAGAAAGTGTAAAAGTTAGTTTACATTAAATGCAAATATGTCTGACCTATACATTTCAGTGAAAACGTACATGACCAAGGCAGAATGATAATGCTGCGCACGTGGCGCCCGATATAGGGCTTCATTTTTGAGTGAAGAATAATCTCGGGGATAGACATTATCATTCGCATCGTTGACACTTTCTCTCGCGATCTGTTACTTACAATTTACATGTATTTGCCATAAAGACGGACAAACGCATGTTACAAAAAACACAAAATTTCGGGAAAAAATGATATCCAATCCAACATCTTCACACTGGTCACTGCACTGCAACTCCCGATTACAAGTGGTGCAACTTTCCAACCAATCGACTTGCGCGCCCTGGAATTCCGGAATTTACATATTGCAATACAGTATGACAGAGGTGCATTTGTGCGAACACAAAGGTCATGAGCGTAAGTTAAAATATAGTTTTGACTAGATCTAGCCCTTGAAATTGACTACATTGTACCAATCCAGTAAATATAACCATCAAAAAAAAAAAAAAAAAAATCCGGCGAAAATAGGGGGGGGGGGGCGCGCCCGGGGCACCCCCTCTGGATCCGCCACTGAAGAAGAAAGAAAATACCTTGAATGTTGCGTCCGGGTCGTCTAGTTTCTCTGCTATGGCATCTCCAATGAACTGATAGATAGCGCGGCCAGGATGCCATCCAAGATGTCTTAGGAAATTCGGTACCATGCTACAACCACCAAGTGAAGCATCTGAAGCAAAATCATGATAATAATGATAATGATAATAATAATAATGCCATCATAGTAATGATTATTAAGTTGATAATAATGATGCCATCATAGTAATAATGATCATGATAAAACAATGACAACAATAAGAAGACGAATAATGATAATAATAATAATAATAACAATAATAATAATCACGATAATGATAATAAAATGACAATATGCAATATTTTCAAAGCGCTTAGAACGATGTCTCTAAGCGCTGGGTGCTATTACCCCGGTTTTAGCACGGCTTCCCTGATCGAGAATCCAAGGAATTACTTCCTACTGGTTACACATTTACTAAATGACTACAACATGACGTCAGAAGGGTCATTGGCGGCGGAAGCAAAAACAAAATATTATGGAGGTCTACCTGAAATTTTGGAATGGACACAGGTAAAAAAAATGATAAGCAAACACAAAATTAGGGGGGTCCACCTGAAATTCTAGGATGGACAGAGGTAAATAAATTGACAAGCAAAAAAAAAAGGTTATCAACAAAAAAATTACCACCCCCACCCCAAATTTAGAGGGGGACAGGTCCCCCGTCCCCCCCCCCCCGCTTCCTATTTTCCTTCCCTCCGCTTCCTGCCTATGAGAAGGGCTGCGGTGGGATTCGACCGTGTGGTTCAACTGAGCCGCCATCCGTAGATAACCACTCTACGCGGGCCAATCAAAATAATTGATAAGAATATTACATAAACACAATAGCAATATCAAACCATCGATATTGCGAACTTTCAAAATTATAAACGCAATGAACATTTCTGAATCAAATACGCAATACATAATTGCAAATTATGATGTATATTACAATATATAATGAAAGGGACATTCGTAAATTCGTAAAAATTAAATTCACTGTGTAATCTGTAAGTTAACAGTAATTAAACATTCCTAATTATTTGAAGCATGCCAAACAAGGCAATCATACTGTTAAACTCTTTTACATATCCCATTAAAGGTCAAGTCCACCTCAGGAAAATGTTGATCTGAATCAATAGAGAAAAATCAGACAAGCACAATGCTGAAAATTTCATCAAAATCGGATGTAAAATAAGAAAGTTATGACATTTCAAAGTTTCGCTTATTTTTAACAAAATAGTTATATGAACGAGCCAGTTACATCCAAATGAGAGAGTCGATGATGTCACTCACTCACTATTTCTTTTGTTTTTTATTGTTTGAATTATACAATATTTCAATTTTTACGAATTTTACAATTAGGACCTCCTCACCTGAAGCACAAAATGTTAAAATAATGGAATTCCACTTGTTCAGGGAGGAATGAAACTTCATTTCACATGACAATGACGAGAAAATAAAAATATTTCATATAATAAAATACAAAAGAAATAGTGAGTGGGTGATGTCATCAGTTCCTCATTTGCATACCGACCGAGATGTGCATATAACTGTTTTGTGAAATGAAGCGAAACTTTAAAATGCCATAACTTTCTTATTTTACATCCGATTTTGGTGAAACTTTCAGTGTTATGCTTGTTGAATTTTTATCTTTTTATTCAAATAAAGTTTTTGTTGGGGTGGGCTTGTCCTTCAAGCATTATAAACATTATTTTGAATCAATTTTCGAGTCCGCATACCTAGGAGATCATTAATCTGAGGCCCCTTGAGTATAGAAAGGAATTTCTCGGAACCATGTCCCACTGCCAAGCAGCAAGCCGTGAATGCACCGATGCTAGCACCACCGAAACGACGAAGCTTGCTTAGATACCCCAGCCTCTCCATCTCCTGTTCGATGAGAAATACAAAATGATGATAGTAATAGCAGTTTTATGCCTTTCTTTGTTAAAGGAGAAGTCCACCTCAACAAAAAGCTGATTTTAACAAATATAAAAATGTCCAAGAAGCATATAAGACTGAAAATCTCATCAAAATCGGACGTAAAGTTTTGCCAGAATTCACAAAACAGTTATATGCACATCCTGGTCGGTATGCAAATGAGGGAACTGATGACGTCACTCACTATTTCTTTTGTAATATATTAAATGAAATATTTTAAGTTTGTCCTCATCGGAAGGTGAAATACGTTTTCTTCTTCGATGAACATGGGAATTTACAATTGCTCTATCATTTTATGGTTCAGTAAAGCTGGTCCTTATTGTCAAATCTGTAAAAAAAAATAATGAAATATTGTATAATAAAAAACAAACAATAGAAATAGTGAGTGAGAGACACCATCGACCGTCTCATTTGCATGTCACTGAGTTGTGCGTATAACTGTTTTGTGAAAAATAAGCGAAACTTTAAAATGTTATAACCATGATAACATTCCAGTTCAAGGACAAAATGAAGGGGGAAAAGAATTTTAAAGCTGAGATACGTTATTGTCTTGTTAATAGCATCACAAAACCAAATCACTTTTGTTTAAAGGGGAAGTTCACCCTGACAAAAAGTTTATTGTAAAAATAGCAGAAAAAATAATAAAAAATATTGCCGAAGGTTTGAGAAAAATTCATCAAATAATTAAAAAGTTATTAGAATTTCAATTATTTGATTTGTGACGTCATATGCGAGCAGCATTCCTACATAGCGAATGGTAAAATATCAATGAAATGTCATTTTCTCAGAAAATTGAAAATGGTTTTCACTGTAACTTTTGTATATCAATAGACAAATCATTTCATACCCGATCATGAAAAAAAAAATTAAGTCATCAGGAACCATACAAAATTTGAAATTCATACATTTTATATTACATAACACATGGGGCAGCTGCTCGTTTATGACGTCACAAATCCAAAATTTTGAACTCTAATAACTTTCTTACTCTTTAACGGATTATCCTCAAACCTTCACCAATATTTTTTACTGTTTTATCTGCTATTTTCACAACAAAGTTTTCTTCAGGGTGAACTTCCCCTTTAAATATCAATTTTGCCCCATCTTCCATACCGTGCCCCTTTAAACTTTAAAAATATTTCGGCTCAATATAAGCCATTAAAAGCTCATTCTCCAATGAAGCCCGCACTGACCCATGCAAAGTAAAAGCTTCGTGAAAAAGAAAAGAAAAAGAGAAACCTCATCTCACTGCGCATGACCGAATTAATGAATCTGGAAGACAACGGTATACATGGTCGAATGGGTCCGGTTAAGGGACACTGATCATTCAGTCGGGAAAAGTTATATAATCAGCTTGGCATTCATTAACTTAAAGGACAAGTCCACCCCAACAAAAAGTTGATTTGAATAAATGAAAAAAATCCAAAAAGCAGAACACTGAAAATTTCATCAAAATCAGAGGTATAATAAGAAAGTTAGGATATTTTAAAGCTTGTGTATAGTTTTGGTAAATCCACCAAAATGCACCTATCACTATTCAAATTCATTGCTAGCTAATATGAATGGATATGCCCTATAACAGTTATGATGTGGAGGATATGAAATGAAAATGTGTTTTACAGGATAAATTTTGCGATTTTACATTGAAATTTAACTTGATCGGGTCACCCGATCAAATTAAAATATCTGTGTGTTTTTGTCTTTCAATTAAATCCTATTCCAAATCATGGAATGGGCTGAAACTTTCAAGATATGTTCTTTGTCTGTAACTTTTGGATATCTAATCATTAAATTTATAAGATATATGTGCTTGAATGCCCATTTTTTTTTAGACAAGCATCGCCGAGAGAGGGCGCTAAATGTCCAAGATTTGAATATTTGAAATTTTCTCAGAGAAGTGCAGTTGGAAAAATATCTAACGGTCTCTACGCTTCAGTAAGACTGTCATATTAGATGACATTCGATTATCAATCACATTATTGACCCTTTACCAAAGCTATACACAGGCTTTAACGTTTTGCTTAATTTCACAAAACCTCTTGGTGGGTATGCAAATGAGGAGGCTGACTTTATCCTCTCACTGTTTTCCTTGTATTTCATCATATGAAATAGAAAATTTTATATTTTCTCCTAATTGTCAAGTGAAACAACGATTAAATTTCTCCCTGAACATGTAGAATGAGCATATTGTTTAATACTGTATGAATCAGTCAAGTTGGTCCTTATTGTCAAATCTATGAAAAATGAAATATTGTATCATTCAAACAATAAGAAACAAAATGAATAGTGAGTGAGGGACACCATCGACTGTTTCAGAGTTGTGCATAATTATAACTGTTATGTGAAAAATAAGCAAAACATTAATATGTCATAACTTTCTTATTTTACATCCGATTTTGATGAAATTTTCAGCGTTTTACTACTTTGATTTTCTATATTTATTCAAATCAACATTTGCTGGGATGGACTTGACCTTTAAGGCAATGGTTTGTAAACATGTGAGCTGGAAGGTCGTATTTGCTTCCTAGGTCTATAATATGTTACAAAAATGAAGCCATGACAAAGGGCAAAATTTCATGTACAACACACATCAAATTTCGGTATTTTTTTTATTTAAACGATGTCTTTAACATAGCAAACAAGAGGATTATTCAGAGTGAACATGTCTAGTGACAACGATATCCCTCAGTTGACACAATTAGGTAAGATTTAAGCCTTACTGCCCAAAACTGGGGAAATTGCATTACCTGGCGTTTTCAAAATTACTGAGTTTAGTCATGCAGGTCTAGCCTATGTTTTATATGAATAATCAAACAAAACACATGATAATTTCAAAAACTATATTACTTCATGCTGGATGCAGGTGAATTTTCAACCGTTTCTTAAAGGACAAGTCCACCCCAACAAAAACTTGATTTGAATAAAAAGAGAAAAATTCAACAAGCATAACACTGAAAATTTCATCAAAATCGGATGTAAAATAAGAAAGTTATGGCATTTAATAGTTTTGCTTCATTTCACAAAACAGTTATATGCACATCTCGGTCGGTATGCGATGAGGAACTGATGACATCCCTCACTCACTATTTCTTTTGTATTTTATTATATTACGAGATATGAAATATTTTTATTTTCTCGTCATTGTCATGTGAAATGAAGTTTCATTCCTCCCTGAACATGTGGAATTCCATTATTTTAACATTTTGTGCTTCAGGCTAGGAGGTCCTAATCATCAAAGTTGTAAAAATTGGAATATTGTATAATTCAAACAATAAAAAGCAAAAGAAATAGTGAGTGACATCATCGACTCTCTCATTTGGACATATCTGGCTCGTTCATATAACTATTTTGTTAAAAATAAGCGAAACTTTGAAATGTCATAACTTTCTTATTTTACATCCGATTTTGATGAAATTTTCAGCATAGTGCTTGTCTGATTTTTCTCGATTGATTCAAATCAACAATTTTCTGAAGTAGACTTAACCTTTAAATCTTTCATTGAAGGTATACTGTACACGAAAATGTTAGACAGACTAAAAGAGAAATACGTACACAAATAGCACCGATATAAGCATTTCCCTGTGCGCCGCCTCCTTATAGAAAAAGTTGTTTAAAGGGGAAATCAAAGTCTTTAAGCCTGGCGTTTTCAAAATAACTGAGTTTAAACATGTAGCTCATGTTTTTTATGAATAATTAAACAAAACACGATAAATTCAAAACTATAGGCCTATCTATGCTGCATCCGGGTGTCTTTTCAACCGTTTCTTATATCTTCCATTGAAGGTATATACACGAAAATGATGGACAGACTATTTTTAACAGGGTAGCCCTTTCCGTTACAATAACTGCTCGACCAAGGGGCCCTGTATCAACAGATTTTAAAAAACATATCGCCAACAAAATGAACATAATAATCAATGAGAAAGAAAAATGTAAAATATTAGTAAAGTAAAAAAAATCGAAATTACTAATAAACTTTCTATATGACTACAAGAGAAATACGTACACAAATAGCACCAATATAAGCATTTCCCTGTGCGCCGCCTCCTTCCAGTATAAGATTTTCAAAGGGGAAATCGAAGTCTTTCAACTCGTCGTCGATATTTGCGAGAACATCGTCTTCGTGGTCTTGGATAACCTTTGCAGACTTGGTGGGTTGGCTTGTGGTGGCAACGGCATCCTCTTCGTCTTTATCGAAACTAAGAATTAGATAGAAATATGTAGAAGAAGTAGGAAAAAGAGTGAGCAAAAAGTAATAATGAAGTATTTTGAAATCTTGGTAATTACACGGCTGCAATGGAGATCAGTCTTGTAAGTTTTTTTAAATAAAATCTATCTATCTATCTATCGTCTGTCTGTCTGTCTGTCTGTCTGTCTGTCTGTCTGTCTGTCCGTCTGTCTGTCTGTCTGTCTGTCTGTCTGTCTATCTATCTATCTATCTATCTATCGATCGATCTATCTATCTATCTGTTTGTTTATCTATTTATCTATCCAGGGGCAGATCCAGGATTTTCTAAAAGAAGGGGGGCACATTTTTCCGAGGAAAAATTGAAGGCAAAAAAGGGGCTTCGGATTCAAAGGGGGAGGGGCGGGTGGCACGGGCCGGCTGAGCCCCCCCTGGATCTGTCTGTCTGTTTGTCTGCCTACCTATCTATCCCCCCTCTCTCTCTCTATCAATCTAACTAATCTATTTTTTTTCGGAAAAGGGGTGCTCGTCATGAATACTGCAAATATTAAAAAAATGACACCTGTATCAAACGCTTTGTGAATGCATGTTATTATTTACATTATCCTCATCATTAATATTTTAGAATGTTAATAGCTATGCTACTTAATCAATTTGAAACAATTAAATATATGTTTTACAATGAGGGGTAAAAATGTCAATCACAAAAAAGGTCTGCGTTGCTCCCTTCGCAAACAGTTTCAATTCTTCATACGAGAGGGAGCTTAGCAAACGAGCACGATTTTTTTAAGAGTAAAGCATTACATTTTCTGAGAATGTTGAACATATTATACATATAATACTATAATATGGTATTGCTATGAACATAGGTTTTATCGCTGATACTACCCCCTCCCTTCCCTTGCGTGCGTCACAAGGGTTTTCGATCAAATACGCTGCAGATCTTACGAGTTGTAATCTGGGGCCCGTTTCACGGAGCTTAACAGCATCCATCATATAAAATTGATTTACGATTGATTGCAATTGACTACAATGTATATAACTCGTGAAAACCAAGTGTACAATTGATCGTTAACCTTTGTGTTAAGGAACCCTAGACGTATATCTATTCTCAAATCCAAGTTCATTTTACACGCTTATTATGAGTGTGCGTAAATGCCTCAGCATGTCATATTTCTAGTTTTATAATGCATTTCTTTTCAGCTGGATTTCTGAATAGTCCGTGCAAAGGATTAAGCCTTTTTTGGCAAATGAATCCCTTTCAAATCTATACAATGCCGTATTGAGGTGCAGAATATCGTAATAAGAGGCCTCGAAGGTCTTTTAATTCATTTTTTCCCGAATAATATTATGATATGATCGAATTGACTTGTCTAGCTATAGGCCTAATCCATCATGTCCATGATATCAAAATAATAAGAACGTCTAATATTGTAGAGCTATTGCTGCGAACGTATATATCTTAACAATGAAACCAGAAACGACTGAAAACACGAATTTTGTTGATACGAACGAGAAAACAAATCTGATATGAGGGCAGCTTATAAAAATTGTCCTTCACTGGACATGGCCGATGGCTCAGTGGCAGAGCGCCCGTCTCATGAACGGGAGATCGTGGGTTCGATCCCTGGCCGAGCCATACCAAGGACTTTAAAAGATGGGGCCTTAACAATAATATCAATAACAATAACAATGTGTTAACATCACAGCACAAACGTAACTATTCTAGTATACAGATGTAATTGCTAACATTATAAAGGATAAAATGAGAATACGAACGATAAATCTGAATACATAAAATGTGACGTGCATGTATAAACCGAAAACAAATGTTTTAACAATTTTTAAGATCCTAGTCACAGTTTCCAATATTGATAATTGAACAAAAAGATACGTATATGGTTGAATGTTGTTGTTAAGAAGGAACCAGAAGGTAGCACAAGTGCTAGTCGAGACTGATTCCTTCAAATCTTTGATATTTTTACATAGAAGAAATACATGTGAACAGTGAATAATGCTATAAATGTTGTTTGAAAAATCACCACGTTATATAAAACATATAATTAGAATGAAAAATTTATATAGAATACTCTTTATTCTATTGAAATATTTTCTATTCTCTTGTCAGAATTAAATAATTGTCAGGCGTTCGATATATTAGAAAGGAGAAGGGTATTAATGGTGCCATGCAGGGCCCGCTGAAACAACAGTTCATCAGAACTGAAGTGGCTCAAGGGCGTTGGTTTGAGCAAGGAGAGGTGCTCATGACAGCCATGGCGTAATTTCCTTCAGCAAGAAATTTATCCACACTGTGCTGCACTCAACCCAGGTGAGATGAATGGGTACCCGGTAGGAAGAAATTCCTTGAATGCTTTGAGCGCCTAGGCAGCCCAGCTAAAGCCGGGGTAATAATAATAGCAGGGCCCGCTGGGAGAACAGTTTTCGGAACTGAAGCGGCTACCCTGGGTAAATATACCTATATTATTATTATCATTATTATTATCCTGGGCAGCCGTGGGTGTAAATGGTATGGGGATGCACATCTCGGGGAGGTGGAACTAAAGTTTAGAAAATCAGCTCTTGAATGCAGGAGAATGGGTACACAATTCGTTTTGCTTGTGGCCAGTGTTGGAACTCCTCTGCCTCAGCAGGAGGGTGCACGGGCATCCAATGCACCCGCCCCAGCCTACGACCTTGTGGCTACCCTGGGTAAACGTTTATTACCGTACTATATTCAGTATAAGAATAATATATGATCATTCCTTGGTTCTTTTTAAAATTAAAAATGGGTTTTATGTTTTCATGGCTTATTTAAACGATTTTTGTAATTAACCACAAATATATGTATATATTTTTAACCATTAACCCCCAGTAAAAACATGAATAAAATGGGGGGGGGGAATGGCAGTCATGGCGTATGGGAATGAATTTCTTATAAGCTTCGAGGGAGCGAAGCGAGTAAGCCAACAATATGAGATGTTCAATTAAAAAATCGAATTTTAGACGGGTTTCGACATAATATTCAGAACTTCCTTTACCCTGTTTTCATAGTAGAGAACATTTGTGGATCCATGACCCCTAAGGAGCCCCCCCCCCCCCTCCATCATGTCCAGTATCAACAAAACTGTAAAAAAGAGGAGATACTGCGACTGAATGATGTCACAGCCTTGCTATCACAACATCTAATGATTGGTAAACATATATGTAGAGTATGAAAGAAAAAACATAGCCTTTGTTTTGCCCCTCAAAATGATTATGAATCACAACAACGACCTACAAAAATTAAGGAGAGTCAGTAGTTGGAGTCAAAATTAGAATCAAAAGATCAACATCGAGCTTGAACTCAATTGAAACCAATTTAGCTGTCCAGCCACCGACAAACCATTGCAACTCAGTATAGCAATAGCTGGTCCCACATAGTCCGCTGACATGATACGACATTGTGTGCTGAAAATTAAACTTTCATCCTGTTCATGAAGATCGAGCACTAACCTTCCACAGTGATCATCAATAAGAATATAATGTTGGTTCCTTTGGCGACCTTGAGGGGATGAGGTGCTCGATCCCATTTTTCGATGATGTTAGATGTCTCCAATTATCAGATATGAGTCTCTACCACTTTGTATATAACTATCCCCTTTCCTGTCATCTAGGCGAACAATATTGTCTACCAAGCTTTTGTTAAATGAGTTTACCGAACTGTGTATAATGCTTTGCTAGCTCTCTTGAAATCGAGACGTAAATTCAGTCATGCGCAGTGATTTCGAGAACGTTGTGTTTCCGGGAGATGCGGGGGCGGGTCGCAAGATGATGATCCACAGGTCTCTCCTCCCGATAACTGGTTGGGGAATGCAGGTGGACCAGTACACCGGAGTCCCCCCCCCCCCACTCTTCTTCGAAATAGTGCAGTGGGTTCTTAACGTGCAAAGGTGGTGATTCTCCTCTACACGGGGCCTCCATTTAACGTCCTATTCGAGGGACGGAGTGTTTTCCACTGTGACATAGCCTGCATCTATGAAACAGGGGAGAGAGGTTTACACACAACACACTGGCTTCAGTCATCCGCCCGGGGTGGACTCGAGCCCACGATCTTTGGTTCGACGGGCAGACGCTTTACCGAATGAGCCAACTTCGCTAGAAGACGTCTCATTCTTTCAAGTTTCAAGTTTATTTTTAAGGATTACAATCAAAATAAAATTCACATTTCTTACAACGCGTGGTCCTTATTTTTTATTTAAATTTCATTTGTTCTCTCTCAACTTTTCTCCATCCCAAACCCTATCTATTCTGCGAGGATTTCAATGAGAAAGGCTGCATGGTATCGAACAAAAGTTACAATAACAAATTGACATTTCCAACAATAAACATAGTCACAAATTAAACAAAACGAAAACAAAAGGAAAAACAACAAAACAAATCAAATGCAGAAAAAACAACTTGACTATATGTCAATTAACAGGGCATAATATTTCTTATCAAAACAATAATCATCAGGTACTAATAAGTCGTTCTAATTTATCAACTGCAAAATTATCACGTAATTTGTGAAATATTTGTTATTGCTTTAATTTGAGGCCTTCTCTCATGAGCAACTGTACAGACTTTGAAACTTGAGGGGAGGGGGGGGGGCGGGCTCCATGATTATCGCACCGACTTCTCTTAGATGAGAAAAAAGGGGGGCAAACGGAAAGGAGGTTTGATCAACAAAATGTCAAACATCTAAAGTGGCGCGATATTAGCAACATCCCCGATAAAAGTCCGTGGGATGCCGAAAATGATGTGAATAATGCGCTTATAATCCACCTTTTTTCTGTAGATTCGTCATCACCCAGCTGTTAGTGTAAATCTGTAGCAATGTTTGATTAAGAAATCAACAATACAAATTGATACCTGGGCTCCGTTACACAGAGAGTAGCGATCAATCGCTAAATGAACTGACCAATCAATATTAATGTTACACGCGCATTGGGTTTAAAATACTGACCAGGGACCAATCAGTGCGGTTCTTTCATATTTGCGATTCATCGCAAACCTTTGTGTTACGGAGCCCTGGATGATTCCTTTCGATTTTGGTGATGTCTTTTGAATTTCACATCAACACATTATGTTTCTTCTTCCTCGCCCAATTTCTCTTTCTCCTCCCTCTCCTTTCTACTCTGTACTTTAGCTCCACTCATTTTTTCATCATGTTCATCTCTTCTGACCCCCCCCCCCCACTTCCTGTTCATCTTCATCCCTAATTTCCTCTTATTTCTTGCCCCTCCCGGGTAAAATGAAAAGCATCATATCCTCTCCCTTTCTCGAATTTAGCAACCCGCGAAAATGTCAGGATCCCCGCATAGGCGGCGGAAGCGAGGGACAGCCCCCCCCCCAAAAATTTGAGGTGGGGGAACGGTCCCCCTCTAAATTTTTAGATAACCTTTTTTTCCCCTTTTTTGTCAATTTTTTTACCTGTGTCTATCACAAAATTTCAGGTGGACCCCCCCCCCCCAAATTTTTTGGCCAATGGATCCTCTCGATTCGCGAAAGATTCTGTACGCGAAAATATAAATTCTAGCTATCTGTTTGAATCACTATACCTTGGTCACATTTGTTCTACGGCAGCCGTACGGCGAGACGAATACAGCCGTTTTAACATTTTGTTTGTACCAGCTACATATACGTGGTTTAAGTAAAAATGAATAAAACGGCTGTTTTCGACTCGCCGTACGGCCGCCGTAGAGCAAATGTGACCATGCATGGTATAACTGTACATTCTAAACCTTATTTTTTGTAAATATAGAGGTGCATATCTCATTTTCTTTTTCACTACACATGATATTTTCAATAGCAAAGCTTTGCTGTTGGGGATATATATTGGCACTGACAATTAAAATGTGTCAATAAATTCCCGTGTTGTTATTATCCTTTTCCACACTGTCGTCTGTATCTTCTCACTCTGTCCATTTTCGTCCCTCTTCTCCACGATTGCCTGCCACAATCCCCTTTCATTATTTTTCGTATGATTAATTTCTATGCTGTGCAATATTGTATTTCATGTAACTCATTGTATGTATTCACTCTAAAAACATTGAGTAAAGTTCTTCTCAATATTGGGTAGAAAGGGGATCATGCGTGTTTGCTGGGTTTTTTTTTCTTTTTTGCACTCCATTTTAGGCTATTTCAACGCAAAATCTACAATTTTTTACCAAACCAACATGCATGTTCACATTTTACCCAATGTTGGGTAAACCCTTTTTTGGAGTTGTATTACTCTGTATTATGATTGTATCGTTTAATTTGTAAATTCCGCATGGTGGCTCAGTGGTAGAGCACCCGCCTCATGAACGGGAGGTCGTGGGTTCGATCCCTAGCCGAGTCATACCAAAGACTTATAAAAATGGGTCCTCCTGCTTTCTTGCTAGGCGCTCAGCATTAGATTGGAGGAGAGTAATGATAACATATGTTATGCAGGGCTCGCTGGTAGAGCAGTTTCCTAACTGAAGTGGCTACCCTGGGTAAATAACACGTTAGTATTATTATTATTGTTATTATTATTATAAGTATTATTATTATTATTATTACGGGCTGCAATGATCAAACTCTAGGTAAATAATACCATATTATTACCTGAATGAGGCATTTTGGAGACATGATATAAACGCGTATTTTGTCTGTCTAACTGATTAACTCAACATAAACTACGTCACAATGGCTCGGTCAGCGATCAGCTGAATGACGAGTGACCATAATATTCGTACACCCCTCCTCCCCGAAAAGAGTAATTTTCCTACTGCACCTACGTACAATAATTAGCGGTCCATAATATCCATATTCCGAGCTCATCAATCCCCAGCGCATTTTTGGATGCGTATAAAGAGATACGCTTCATAAGGATCCGCGCACTAACAATATACGTCATAATAAAGACAACGCTGGATCCGAGCGCTTGTAAGTACGTCATAATGGTAAAGTGCAGAATCGACACTAGAGGCTTGACCAAGGTAAGTCCAACAATTTAGTTATATAATCTATCAATATGTTAATTTAATGTACCAGAAAGTGTTGAACAGGTAATAATAATAATATTGACTGGCGTTACTTTCGGGAGATACCAAAAATATTTCCCTCACTAGACCCATATTGCCCTCGTCTTCGACTCGGGGCAATATGAGACTAGTTTGGGAAATATATTTGGTATCTCCCTCAAGGCCAGTCAATGTTATATAATTACTACATCAGCACATCATCACCACTGCCACAGTCACATCGCCGAAACCACGACTCCAGACCGATCAAAGCTATTACGTTATTCCCAATTACATAAAATCAACTGATTTGATTTGGTTTCAGTGGTGTAGCTATACTTACATTGACGAGTGGATTCCATGCGCCCCCCCCCCCCCGAAAAAACACGTAAAAAGGATGTCTTTTTCAAGATAGGGCCCGTTACGTACGTAACGTGATAAGGGTGTCAAAACACCGTAAAGGGTATCTATTTCACGAGGAAAAGTACGTGTCAAGGGTCACATTTGCGAGGGTAAAAAAGACTAAAATGCACTATAAAGGATGTACTTTTTGCCCCAACAGTCAACACTACGTGTTTAGAGTCCGATTTGCGCGAGGCGTGGAAGGTGGGGCCGTACTCAATGATGTAGGTAAATTAAAGGTAAAACCGACGTCCATGACATATAACAATTAAAATATCGCTGTACTTGTTTAGGGGTTCAATTAAGGGAATACTTGCCAAGGGTATCGTTTGTTCCCAATACGTGTTAAGGGTAGGGTTTCACACGCAAATATTTGTTATGGGGTGCATTTTCAGAACATGGAAAATACTTGTTTAGGGTGCTTTTCGAGACCCCATGGCCGCGCATGCAGGTAACAACTCGTCAATGGAAGTGCCCCCGGGCTTTGACTGCTTACTCATTCTTGTTGGACTCCCTCCTACTTTTAACACCTGGCTAAATCTTGTCACTCTAGTTTCTTTTTTTGTCAAATAGACAATTTCGTAGTTACTTCATGGGCAATTTTGTTCAAATGACCTTATATTTCTTTCATTATGATATGCAGATTTCAAAGCATAATATTATGTAAGCATGCCTTACACCGTACAATGAAGCAATTGAATAGACCAGGTGGCTATAGAATTGCGCACCAATGAACACTCTATGAAGGTAATTGTAGTACGACCTTGCCTTAGCATGTTGTTATATATAACTATGTACATTGCCTATTCACTTTTTAAATTTTAACGATTCTAGTACACCATGTATGTACACATTTCACCCTCCAGTTAGCTGCGAAGTGCGATATATGAATAAAACCCTTTCAATTTCAAAAGGATCTTTGGCAAGAGATGCAGGTCATGCAGTTGAGAGTCAAATGGACAATCAAATAACAAAGCTTGAACTGACTAGTTAAAGTGAACGAGTGAACAATGAACATGACTAAGGAAACCAAATTAAAAATATAGCTAATATGCTACACCATATTGATATCATAATACATATTGTTAGATTCCAGAAGAGCTTAGCGGGAATAGAGGGATAGAATGTGAGGTGTTTAAACTATATAGTTCCTGGGTTTTATATAAAAAAAAATGCTTCGTGGGGGACGAGGCGACACTAGGTAAACACTACACAATGAAATAAAAAGTGGATACCAAACTCCGGGGGGGGGGGGGACTTACATTGACGAGTGGATCCCATGCGCGACCAAAAAACACGTAAAAAGGATGTCTTTTTCAAGAGAGGGCACGTTACATACGTTACGTGAAAAGGGTGTCAAAAACACAAAAATAATGAAGGGTATCTATTTCGCTTAGAAAGCTACGTGTTAAGGGTCAAATTTGCGGGGATGATAAAAAATCAAAACGTTTCAAATAAGGAAGTCCTTTTTGCTCCAGCGCTACGTGTTTAGAGTCCGATTTGCGCGAGGTGTGAAAGGTTGGGTCGTACTAATAAAACCAAACTGGTGTGCAAAGGTAAAACCGACGACCGACACAACAATAAATTATCGCTGTACTTGTTCAGGGGTTCATTTCAGGGAATACTTGCCAAGAGTATTGTTTTGTTTCCAATACTTGTTAAGGGTAGGGTTTCAGTTGCCAATACTTGTTAAGGGGTGCATTTTCAGAAATGGAAAATTCGTGTTTAGGGTGCTTTTCGAGACCCCATGGTCGCGCATGGTATCCATGCACTCGTCAATTGAAGTGGCCCCCGGACCAAACTCCAGAAGCAGTGATTGCTAGCGGGCCGTGTGGAAAATTTCATCTTTGCATTTACAAATCTATATCGTGTGCAAATCTTTGACTGAGCTCTTTGGCAATTATGCATATTTCTGTCCGTTTTCCACACGGGACCTAGCTCAGTGATAGTTGATCTAGATATACAAAATGAATAGGTGATCTATTTAGTGATCACTCTTTTCCAGCCTACATACCCTACAGTTGGTGGATTGGTTCACCTATCACCAGTGTATCACGTTGAAAAGTCTTTGATCCATTTTGTACTACGTACAGGTATGTTATCCTTCATTTGCGCCCAAAATGGCTCTAATGCTACAAAGGTTTTATCATTAGCCTGTGCTTCAGATTTGAATTATTTCGGGCTACATATTATTGATATAGTCTAAAGTGGTTACGCCTGTTACAATCGGTAATGTCGCAGCGACGCATATTGTCACAGTCAACGCATAATGTCGCAGCTTTTCCATAATCATGTCACTGGTCCTGATAACGGGGGTGTCGTGGTCTAGTGGTTACGACTCCTGTCTTTTGATCAGAGGGACGTGGGTTCGAAACTCGGCCATGGCGTGTTTTCCTTCTGCAAGAAATTTACCCACATTGTGCTGCACTCGACCCAGGTGAGATAAATGGGTATATACCCGGTAGGATTTATTCCTTGAATGCTTTGATTAGCGCCTTTACGGCCGCTAAGTGGTAATGATACCTAGTATCAAGCGCAGTAGTTATGCAATAAAATTATAGGAGCTACGCTATACAAATGGAACATATTATTATTAATGTTATTATAGTGTCGCAGCAAATTTTTTAACACTAGTTCAGATTCCACAAACGCATAATGCCGCAGTGGTATTTCGTTAACTTAGAAGGAATATATCAAGACCTCAAGACAGATAAGTTTGGTTTCACTTGGTATTTGAAATTATCCAATCCTCTGTAAACAAGGCGAGTACACTACGGCTCTTCCATCATTTCCATACCATAGCCACTCAACTTTTCGTGCGGACCTTAACAACGGGATCGATTTTTCCCATTTACTACGAAGACACTCTCTAGAACGCGTCGAAAATGAAATTGAATTGAAAAATGCAATTAAAATCACAATGGAGAGCAGATAGGCATTTGTCGAAAGTTGGTGGCCTGGGACAACAGATCATCCAAAAATTTGCACCAGACGAACAATTGCAAATGTGTCGTTGTCCAGAGTCAAGAGTAGCGATGCTGTCCCGGGGCCTGCTGCAGAAAGAGTTGCGTTTAAACGCAAGTCAAAATTATCAATTGCAAGTCCCGAATACGGGTGCTTCATTGGCTGAAAATTAAGTTACGAAAGATTTTCTGACTTGCGTTTGATATCAACTCTTTCAAGTTTCTGCAACGAACCCATGCAGGTCCACCAACCTTCGGCAAAAGCCTCTCAGCTCTCCATTGTTATATGACTTGAAATTTCAAAGGAAGCGTTGCGTTACTGGCTAGAGTGTTCTCCGTAAGTCTGTATTCTTGTACCAACCGCGGCCCTGTATTTCAGACTCGGTTGATTGCACAAACTCCAGTTTGGCCAACCAGCGCGTATTAATATGCCAAAAACTCATACTACAAACTAACAAAATGCGGAAATGGCACTATATGATGCAAATAAAAAAAATAAAATATTTAAGATTTTATTGAGAGATGATGCAACGTTCAAATTTACGAGCGAAAATGGTATTCATACTTGGCATATTCATTAGATTAAATGAGATTGAAAGTATCCTATACAATAATAAATAAAATTGCAAGGATGTGTAGGAAATATTGCTGTCGTAAAACGAGCATAAGTGTTTCATTAACGGCAATAATAATTGAATCTATGTCTGCAGTAACTCGTCGTACTTGAAGTATAGGGTATTAGACCGAGATATTTTTGTAAAAAATATCCCCCGCTTCCATGCCATAATCACCCCTCCCACGGCCAATCGAGTCTCCTTTAATGTAGACCGACACATCTGCAGAGTGTGTACCACGGCTGATTCAACGAGTCTGCATAGCCGACTGTGGCTGCAGCTGATGTAAAATGTCTCGCTTCGCTCGGCCTTTCAGGTTAGTTTGCTTCGCAAACCAGCAGCAAGCGCGCTGAAATCCCACCTTACGAGCCATTCAGAGTCTGCATAGCAGACTACGGCCAATCCGCAATTATCTGGAAGTTTTGGTTGACGTTCTATCTTCTTTGAGAATGTTTTTTCCTTAGTCCATTGAGACAATTTTTTTTAAAGCCGCTTTAAGTCGATTTGTCAATGGTTTTATTTTTTTTTGGGGGGGGGGAATTCCAGCCGCCCCCCTCACCTTGATATCTAATGGTGCGTCCCTTGGATTGCCCGTCGGCACCTTTGATTGCCAATGGCACTCGGGCAATTGCTAATTTCGAGACCTATCAAAATATGCTGTTAATAAGTAGCGTAATGAGCCCCAAAAAATTGAGGGAGCTCGATATGGCGTATCGCGTAAAATCAATAAGTTGTGAGTGAAGCAAGCGAGCAAAAATTTCGACATTTTTATTAAAAAACCCAAGTTTGTGATAGATTTTGACATATTATTCGGGGGAAAATATCATATTTCACCCTTGTCCTTTTCTTTCCTTTCTCTTTTTTTTCTTAGTAGTTGATTTTTTTTTTTGGGGGGGGGGGGGGCAGCAAGACCCAACAAGCCCCCCCTCCCTCCATCAGCATGCCCATGATGTTCATTTTCAGTGTCATGTTTCCTTTTTTATCATTGGCAGTCGGCCAAGATGCCTTCTTTTGGAGGAGGAAAAAAGTGCGCAAGATGTGGCAAGTCCGTCTACACCGCGGAAGAGATACTAGCTGCAGGGCAGGTAAATATGTGGCTTATATATATATATAAAAACAAATCTTTGTAGGTTTGCATGGTAGAGTTTATAACGTGGAGGTTTACGGTTCACAGCATAGCTCTTTGAATGATATAACGTGGACATTTCACGAGAAAATGTTCAATAGTTTCCAATATTTTGCCGGAATCACAAAAACCAGTGGGATGTAATTTTAATCGGAAAAGATCAAAGTTAAGACCTATATTATTCCGAAACGAAGTTTATGTAGTAAACTTTCGGGAAATCTGTTCAGGTGGCATTCGTATAAAGAAAGATTCACTCGTGGTTGTATCTGCCTCATATTACAAATGGAATACTTCCACCTGTTTTGCCATTCCTGTGTATATTTTTTTGTCGTCAATGTTTTTGCTTCATCGGAACCTAAACTATTTTGAATTTCGATTCTCTTCGTTAAGGCTGCTTTTGCATGAAAATCTGCTGTTTCGTTTCCACTTATACCACAATGACTTGGTATCCATTCAAGAAAGATTTATTTACCCTGGTATTGTAGTTTGGTAGTTAAAGTTAGTATTTCAGTTACAAATGATATGTTTTTCATATTTTGTATAGTGTAATGTGAAGAAAGGAAGGAAATACAGGCAGAAAGATTGAATTGAAATAAGAGATAGGATGAAAAGAGGAAATCAGAAATTGTCCTGAAGACGGACAGCCCACATTCCCGAAACGTCGAGTAACCTCTCTTCACCTTATCCTGCTACTCAAACCATCCTACTAAAGCCACATTCAGCTCATCTCATCTGGTTTAAAGTCCTTTTCAGGACTTCACTCACTTTTAAGAAAGAATACTCCTAATTTCCTCTTTTCATCATATCTCGTCTTTCAATTTCAATCTTTCTGCCTGTATTTCCTTCCCTTATGGAACAAACACAGTGTTACCACAGTGTGTACCACAGTGTGTAACACAGGGTGTACCACAGTGTGTACCACAGTGTGTAACACAGTGTGTACCACAGTGTGTACCACAGTGTGTTCACAGCGTGTACCACATGTGTTTAATATATTATTTTGGGACGTGTGGTAACACTGTGTTTACAACACTGTGTAACACAGTGTTGCCACACAGTCGCCACATAGTCCGAAACACATATTAAACACACTGTGTACCACACGTTTATAACCACATAGTCCTTTACACTGTGGCATTCACCACATAGTCCACCACACTATGACATACACCACATAGTCCACCACACTATGACATCAACCACATAGTCCACCACACTATGACATATACCACAGAGTCCACCACACTATGACATATACCACAGAGTCCACCACACTATGACATGCACCACATAGTCCACCACACTATGACATACACCACATAGTCCACCACACTATGACATATACCACATAGTCCACCACACTATGACATATACCACATAGTCCATCACACTATGACATATACCACAGAGTCCACCACACTATGACATATACCACAGAGTCCACCCCGCTATGACATATACCACAGAGTCCACCACACTATGACATACACCACATACTCCCCCACACTATGACATACACCACATAGTCCCCCACACTATGGTGCTCATCTTAATGTGATGTCTACCACACAGTCCACCACACGGACATTGACTACACAATCCACCAAACTGTGGTATGCATGTGCCACTAGCTCATTTACCACATGCAGTCCACTACATACCCATGCAGCACATACCATGTAGACCACTGCAACACAGGCCAACTGGAACGAAGCACAGTGTCCCGCAATCTTGACCACAAAAGTATACCATCATTGCCAATTAGTGCTGATCTCAATAGGAGTGGAAGCTAATAATAGTGTCACCAATTCAAATCAAATTTTAGAATATATCTTTCATCATTTTGCATACCCAGTTGTAAAAAAAGAAAAAAAAAATCAACACTAAAAATTTCCATCCTCCTGATCACAACATAATTGATTTGAGAATTTGTCTGTTGTCACTGGCTGTAGGTACTCGGGTGGTTGTATCATGGTAGACATTGTGCTTTGGTCCCAATCTGAAGAGTAGGGAGAGCAATCCACAAGACACGAGAAAATATAATTAGAAATAATAATGAAAAAATTCATTTCGTTCAGTTTAATAAACAGTAATAAAATAAAAGCAACATGAAAATAACTGGGTCATAAATACCAGCACAGTGAATACAAACATGAATTTTTCTCCTCGATTTTCACAAGTAAACATACGTTGTGGAATGAAATTGTTTGGGAAAACAAGCCTGGTATGAAATATTTCTTAAATGTAAACATATTAACGGGGTACTCCAGGCTGACATAATACAATTTTAACAAATAAAGTAAAATGAGACAAACAAAATACTGAAAATTTCATAAAAATCTGACAAGGATGACAAAGTCATTACATTTTTAACTTTTGCATTACTAGGGCAAAACAGTGCTATGCATGTCTTCATGAATATGCAATGAGCAAGCTGATGATATCCCCACGTAATCTTTTGTATTTTATTTCAAAAAATTATATTTAGTCAAATTTTGTCACCAAATATAATTACAAAAATTGGATTGACAACTGATTTAGTTTGTAAGAAAATCATTGTGCCAACTTATTTTGTTACAAGGGAGACATGTCGTGTACACATGTAGGAAAATATGAAATGATCATGATTTTATTAAATAAGATAAGAAAAAGGAAGGTGGGGACATGACATCATTAGTCAACCTATTGCACATTCATGATGATTTGCATATGACTATTTTCACAAAATATTGCTAAGCTTGAAATTCTATAACTTCACTATTTGCTGTCAGATTTTCAGCGTTTTGCTCGGTGGATTTTACTATATTTATTTTGATATGTACCCCTTTAAGGTATCTAACATTTATGAGTCTATATTCTGACAAATTTATCTTTGAGGTTGTTCTTTCATTCAAATGCAAGTATCTTCATTCGAAACAAGATTTGCAAGGTTACAAGTGATGAAAACACCGAACTAAAATAACCTGTTTAACCTTAAAAGAAAAGGTTACTTGAAAAAAAACAACAAGTGGAACGCCTCTGACAGTCTCGCCTGCGTCACGCAATTCAATATAGCAACAATGCTGACTTTGAATAAAAACAGTGATACTTGATTACCCTAATGTTCAAGTTTACTTTCAAAGTTATGAAGACATTTCTAAAATTACTCCCAACATAGTCAAAGTTAAATGACATTTGACCTTAATCATTTGACTAAAAACTAGTGCAAGACTATCAATGATACTTGATTACCCTTATATCCAAGTTTCATGAACCAGATCCATAATCTTTCAAAGTTATGACATTTAAAAAAATATCTCGAGCATGGTAACAGTTCATTGACCCTAAGTGACCTTTGACCTTAATCATGTGACCTAAAACTCATGCAAGATGATAAGTGAAACTTAAAGCTTGTGTATAGTTTTGGTAAATCCACCAAAATGCACCTATCACTATTCCAATTCATTGCTAGCTAATATGAATGGATATGCCCTATAACAGTTATGATGTGGAGGATATGAAATGAAAATGTGTTTTACAGGATAAATTTTGCAATTTTACATGGAAATTTAACTTGAACGGGTAACCCGATCAAATTAAAATATCTGTGCGTTTTTGTCTTTCAATTAAATCCTATTCCAAATCATGGAATGGGCTTAAACTTTCAAGATATGTTCTTTGTCTGTAACTTTTGGATATCTCATCACTAAATTTATAAAATAAGCGCTTGAATGCCCATTTTTTAAATTTAAAACAAGCATCGCCGAGAGAGGGCGCTATATATCCAAGATTTGAATATTTGAAATTTTCTCAGAGAAGTGCAGTTGGAAAAATATCTAACGGTCTCTACGCTTCAGTAAGACTGTCATATTAGATGATATTCGATTATCAATCACATTATTGACCCTTTACCAAAGCTATACACAGGCTTTAAATACTCATGTCCAATTTTCCTAAACTAGGTCTATAAAATTCCAAAGTTAAGATGACATCTCAAAAACTTTGGTTAAAGATTTCAATTTTGATAACCAAACATGGTCAAATTTTATTGACCATAAATGATCATTGGCCTTGACAATGTGACCTGAAACTCATTGTCAGTGGTACTTGATTACCCTTATGTTCAAGTTCATGAAATAGGATCATGATGATGACAGTTAAAAAAATTAACAGTTCAGGTTTCAGTGCTGTGACCTTTGACTTTGATCATGTGACCTGACAGGCTGACACTAATGTAAGATTATCAGCAATTTAACTTTTGGACAAGTTTCATAAAATAGGCCCTTATATTTTTAAAGTTATGACATAAAAAAAACTTAGACCCTAAATGAACTTGATCATTCAACCTGGACACTCATGCAAGATGATCAGTGATACTTCGTTACACTTATGTCCAAGTTTCATGAACTAGGTCCATATACTTCCTAACTCCTAAGTTATGACATTTCAAAAACTTAACCTTGGTTAAGATTTCAATGTTGACGACGACGCCGCCGTAGTCGGAAAAGCAACGCCTATACATGTAGTAAAGCAAATCCCTACCATCACAGAGAGTTGTGAAATTTCGAAACAGGAACAAGTAACCAACATTTATTTTTCAAAAATAAGAACACTTTGCATATATTTTGCCTTTTCACACCTATATACAAATATCAGAAAAATATGAACAAGAGCCAAAAAATGTCCACAAATCTCTTGCATGAAGTGCATATACTAGCGTCCATATAGCTGCATATAAGTATTCCTTTGTATTAGTTCGAACTTGGAAACAGTATCAAACGGAAGGCACATGGCAAGAAAATGATTTGTCATAGTATAAATATAAAAATATATCAATCTGAGTTTGATGAATATCACAAGGTGATAAAGCAGGAGTTGGCATGTCATGATAAATTTTGAAAGCACACACTATATAAACCTGAGTTGGCTGTATTAGCAGACATGTCATAATACATGAAAGACATTTTCGTGTAATATATACCCATGATCAGAATAAAATGGGTTTTTTAATGACTCGTATGAGGCAATATTAAGGCTTATTTCCAAACAAAAAAAAAAGGTATCACACTTAAAGGTAAATGCTAGTTTTGGTAACGATATCAAAATGAGTTCGTACAGAATCCAATAAAATGACCACTAAAGTGTCTGTTTGTATAAATAAAACGTATGTGCCAAAGGATTCTGGAAGAGATTGTGTAATTGCTGAGAAATCAGCAAATAAGCACGGGATTCGGGTAGGGCGTCTGGCCCGACGCCCTAAGCAATAATTATACATTGTCCCACGTGCGCTTATCTGTGTTGGGGATTTTCGGTGTGAACATTTTTCAGCGTAGATTTCAAGATTTCACAAAGTCCAGTTAATGTAACTGTACCACATCTAGATCCTCGATGATATACTGGCAATCAAGCCTTGTTTTACAGACTTTCTCATGAAATCAGTGTTAACTGCAACTACTGGAATTTCTCTTTAAACCTGCTTATGCACGTCTTCGAGATGCACGGACATCTTTCAGCTTCTGGCCCATGCGTGCACGTACTTGGCCCGTGGAAGTGCAGGGAAATTGTTGTCATGCTTGTTGTGTGTGCTGAATATAAGAAAATGAAAGGACACAAAAACTGGCTCAAAGTCTCAAACTTTTATCAAAGACTCTACATCATATATAAATATTAATTAAAGCCAAGTCAAGTTCCGTCTGTTTGTGACTGTTGGTTACTCAGCTGCAGTGGAGTATCTAAGAGTCACAAACACAACAAAAAAACCATGCATACCCATGAAACAGGATTATAATATTAGGGGCGGATAAGTTAAAGCAAGAAAATCAAGATTTCAGGCTCGGTAATCGTATTTCTATAGTCCTACTTGATTGAAAATATCTTATGAAATGACAAGGAAGTGACTTAAAGGAAATTAAGTTCTTAAACTGGTTGATTGTCTAAGCCTTTGACTCTGTGAATTTCTAATTTTTTTGGTCCGCAGCTCTGGAAGAAATTGTACCGGTGACAGGCAGCATCATTGTAAAATGTAAAATGACAAGACATTTGTGAAGATCAATCACTTACTTAAAACATTAAAATGTTTTCTATGGTTACGTAGATTCAAATCAAAGTCGGTGTCCTTTTCCTCCGTTTTCTGTTAGTTTGTTTTTGTTTCCACATCAAAAACTTATTTTCACCGTAGATTACCATTTGGAGAGACTGTGCTATTCTAGTACATGTAGTTTCTCTTTCAGGCAGATTCACCCTAACCCTCCGCCTTGAAATTATTGACAAGCTTGGTAATATGAGAAATTACAGAGCATCTTCCTATTTACAGTAATTATGATATTCTGAATTCATTTGTAGATTCACGCAGAGACAATCATTCTTGGCAAAATACACAAGAAAATGTAAAAGCTATCAAAGGGGAAGTTCACCCTGATGAATAATTGGTTGTAATAAGAAACAAAAAAAAATTGAGAAATATATCAGTGAAGGTTTGATAAATATCATTAAAGAACAGAGATTTTTTTAGAATATGATTTTATGACATCACAGACGATATGAATTGGCCAAAATGCAATTTTTTCAAAAATTGAAAGTGATTTTTTTATTTTTGCGGTGGATATATCCTCAGACACATCATTTCATAGCCCCTTCTACTAGAATTTACCATAACGCAAATCTGTGTGTGAGACACAGTGTTATTTGTGAATGTTGATATGCCAGGGCTAGCAATGGAAATTCATCCATTTAGAGTGCCAATATCCTACAATGATATACCAAGAGAGTCAGAAAAAAACTTTAACATTTAAAAAAATCACCAATTTAATGAAAAAGCATGTCCGGAAAACATAACTCTCATCTCATATAGATGTATGTCCTGAAAGAGCATCTACTCCATCATAATTTCAGATACAATTTTTATGTGGTATATGTTTAACCTTCGATAATTAAGAGGTATTCTTTGTTGTGATGTAAAATTCTATTTGCACCAAAAGCATGAATGCAATGCTCTGGAGAAGATACTCTTTCTGGACATATGAGAATTTTGTTTTCTGGTCATGATTTTTCATTTAATTGGCCACAGAATCTTGCCGTAAATAATAAACTTTTAAACTGACCTTTATGGTTCCGCTGGTCTTCAGTCTTTCTTCTTTAGAAGCTCTGCCATAGCAGATCTGTCAGCTTTCCCAACCTGCAACCAAAAATGGAAATAAAATATGAACAGATATGGAATATGTTTAGAATTTTTAAAATTAAAATTTAATGTAGCCCCCCCTCCCCCGCTCAACATTTTTCAAGACCATCCAGCTACGATTTTTTGGGGTGACCGCGCCGCGCCACTCACATTTAAGTCTCGCATATCTTCTGAGTTCAAATTTGCGACACCTGGGTACGCGGTCATGTGCAAATCCAATGCAATTCTGTATCTAGACTAGGAATCCAGACAAAATTCATAAGTGTATCATTATTTTTAGTTTTTCTAATGAATTTTCTTTTATTGAAGTAGTACCACCAATACTTTCCAATTCCATCAATTTTTTTTTTCAAGTAGAAATTTAAGAGCAATTTTTTGAATCACCAATGGCAGCGATATCAAGTTATGTATAAGTCATTTTTTTTTTTGCAAATCACAGAATAAAGTCTGGCCTGCTTCAGGTAAACACTTATCACTTTGGACTAAATTTCCTGGCTAGTATGCTTCAAAATTTCCTGATCCATGCACGTCTTAAAAATTTAAGTTGAATGTAAAGTTTCAACGTACCCTCTTTCTCACATCTTTTTTTGAGGTTGAAGCCTCATCCTCCATGTCCTCATCTGTGGCATCAGACTCATCCATAGCCTCATCTACTCTGGTTGCGGTGTTTAGGAACTCCTTCTCTTTCTTTAGTACATCAGCTTTTTTTTCTGTAAGGGACAGGCACATTAAGGACAGACATAAATAATCAGAGTAATTTCAAAGAGCCATTTATGAAATGCATTGTAAAAATGGGGTTTTAGCATTATTAGAATTATTACTACAGAGTATAGACAAGTTATCAAATCAGAATTCAGACACCAGTTTTTAAGTTATAGACGTAAATAATTTTATCTGAATTCTGTACACACAAACTATTTTGAGTTGTAGACATATTTTTCAGTAGATCTAAATAAGATAATTATTATTTAAAAACTAGTAAGAATCTTTCACATCATTAAATTTGTCCCCAAATTTGTTAATTAGCCGATGTAATGCTAATCCAGTCTAGCCAGGAGGCTTCTAGAGAGTAAAAATCATTTACTAACGTAACTTACTCTCATACGAAGCCAGGGCTTCTATTGTATACATGTGCATGTAGGCAGCCAAAACCTGAAACTTTTGCCCCCGAGATTTCTACTTTCTCTCTAAAAGATCTAGCCCTAAATCATGTACCTGGGATACAACTTCATTTCCGACATTTCTATGCTATGGATTTTATTTTTAGACAAGAATTCATTAAAAAAATGAAAAATTGTCATGAAAAAAAGAGACTTGCCCGATGTTTACACCGCCATCTTGTTTTCTATTGTTCTTCACCCACGATACGGACGCTTGAGTCGCGTAATGTGGGTGAGAGTAGCCAGGCGGCTTCTAGAGAGTAAAAATCATTTACTAACGTAAGGTTACTCTCATACGAAGCCAGGTCTTCCTTCTCATAGACGCGTGCGTCGGGTAACGTTGGCGAAGAACAATAGGAAGTAAGATGGCGGCGTAAACATCGGGCAAGTCTCTTCCGTCTTTTCACAAAATTTCTCTCATTTTTTTGATGAATTCTTGTTCAAAAATAACGAGAGCGTAGAAATGTCGGAAATGAAGTTTTTTCAATGTACATGATTTAGGCCTAGATCTTTTCTATTAAGGAAAGTAGAAATCTTGGGGGTGAAAGTTTCAGGTGGTTTGGCTTCCGTCGTGTGGGTCAATGAGAAGACCTGGCTTCGGATGAGAGTAACCTTACGTTAGTAACTGATTTTTACTCTCTACAACTAGAAGCCGCCTGGCTAGGTGAGAGTAAGGCCGTGTTTATGCTTCCACTTTTCAGGCCAGAATCAGCGTTTCCAAACGTGATTAGTCCAAAACACGGTTGCGTCCATGCTTACTTTCATTTAAACGCTGTTTCAAAACGCCGATTGTAAACTCACAAAAAGGTGCGTTTGTAAACGTTGTTTGACCAGAATCAGGCTTTCTGGGGAAGTATAAACAGAACCACGATCATAAACGTGTTTAAATGACGTCATTTGGTACATGCTTCCGGTGAGATGAAAATCCGCGGGCAAATACAGTCGTATTGCTCCTTGTTATCTCTACGTAAAAACAACAATCGGAAAAAAAAAACTTTTGAAAAAAGGCGCGCCCAATTTGACCTCGCTTTACGATGCGAAGCCAGCTGGAGATCATGATATGCTCTGAAAAGTTAAGCATAAACAGCACTCCCAGAACGTTTACGATCGGCGTTTTGAATCGACGTTTGAAATCGCTGATTCTGTCCTCGCAATGGAAGCATAAACACACCATAAGATACGTTAGTATTAGTCTTGAGGACGCAATGATGATGATTTTTTTTAGATATGTCATATACTTCTTCATCATTGACGTCTTGACACTCTCTCCATAGTGTCTTAAGCGAAGGACCAAAACAAAGATGGATTTCCCTAGAAAATCCATCTTTTTAAACCAAAATCACAAGAATTCTATTCATTCTTACATCTTCCTACGCCTAATGCGTAGGAAGGTTTTAAATATTATTATAAAAAATATAAAAAAATGAAGATTTCTTACCTAACTGATGCCGCGTAGACCCCCCGTTCCACATGTAAACAATGGAAATACAATAGCGTCGACCCTTGAACCGCTTATGTATGACGTACTTCCGGAAAGCAATCCCGTCTTAACAATTTAGAGATGAAAATTCTTATTTAACAAATCATTAACTAACCCATTAAAATTTATATTTTCATTATAAATAATTCATATTAATATATATAATTCATTTATGATCATGAAATAAATTTTAAGATTTGTTGAATAAGAATTTTCATCTCTAATTTCTATCTCTAAATTTTATATTTTTATATAATAATATTTAACACCTCCCTACGCATTAGGCGTAGGAAGGTGTAGTGTAAGAATGAATAGAATTAATAGAATTCTTGTGATTTTGGTTTAAAAAGATGGATTTTCTAGGGAAATCCATCTTTGTTTTGGTCCTTCGCTTAAGACACTATGGAGAGAGTGTCAAGACGTCAATGATGAAGAAGTATATGACATATCTAAAAAAAATCATCATCATTGCTTCCTCAAGACTACGTTAGTATAGTATTAGTAAATGATTTTTTACTCTTTAGAAGCCTCCTGGCTAGTAGAAAAGATGGAAAGAGCTTATGGCCGTGTTTATGTCGCCATCTTGATTTCGTTGTCTTTCGCTTGATGACAGCACGCAAATCGCGCGATTCGTTTTTTTATGAATTCTTCTTTAAAAATGAAATCAATATCGCAGAAATGTTACACCCGGTAATCTACTTCACTTGGAAAATAAGTTGAACCCCATGACAGGTAGGCCTACATGTTTTAGGGCTAGATTTAGAGGGAGAGTAGAAATCTCGGGGGCGAAAGTTTCAGGTTTTGTACCAGCTAGTACGTGGGTGAATATAGCTCGTGATCCCAGGCGTCAGTGGGGAGTAACCCTACGACTACGTAGAGTACTATGTAGAGCTAAATTCATAGTAACCCAGGCCTAGACCAAAAGCTTCGGTCTCTGTTTTGTTGGTTGTTCAGCTGAACTTCGTTGGCTTCACTCACCAAATACAGAGACCGAAGTTCTAGCGCGATCTGTACAGGTAACAGGGGACTCAATGGCCATATGTTTATGTACTTAAGATCGGATAAAAGTTTAAAACGGGGAAGTGAATTTGCGCGACAGCCGAGGTAAGTCACTGTTTTTGTTCCTTTTAACTTCATTTCTCTCCGTTTTTTGGCAATTGATGCCAAGAGGGAATATAAATTTGCACTCTGGTCACTATAGTTTTCGAAATTTTTATTCATTAAAGACAAAAATTGAAAAGCCCCGACGGGGGGGATTTTGCATTGCAAGTCCCCTAATGGTGGCTGCACGATAGCGAGCCGTCTGAGTACAAGGAGAAATAAAAAAAAATGTTAAAAAACTCCTCGAAACAGACGGCTGCCAGCTGTCTACCCAGGCCAGGAAACTCCCGCCCGCTACGCGGGCGGGAGTTCCCTGGGTTAAATTAATCATGACTTTCAGTTTCAGACGCCTCCAGGCTAGTCGAGCACCACATAGCCTATAGATCTATATACATACGATTCTTCGGCAATTACCCCTGGACAAAGGGAGAGCATAAATAATTACATATTAGGTACAAATCAGGATACAATAATGTATATACTGGCCACTAACACCTTGGCCTTCCACATCCCAGCCAATGTTTCGGCCGTTTCTCTTCGGGGTTCCGGACTCCACCGGTCCCACCAGGCCCTCAAACTTCGGGTCCACCGAGTTGACCGACATCTTTTTGTTTGTTACAAAATCGCTAGAAATAACAGTTCCTTGTTTCCACCCAGTGTACTAAGACGCACATGGTTGATATCCTTATCAATTCAAGAAGATTAAGACAAAGTGCAGTAAGATCAGATTCTAACGGGCGTAAATATTGGATGAAGCGATAAACTGTAACGGGCGTCGGTGAGCTTTAGCGAGTGAATTTGAAACGCACATGTATTACACTAGCGCGCTAGCATGCCTCGCCGAAAAAAGATTTCCGAGGCCGAGATTTACCGAAGAGTTCCGGATATCTAGTATAGATCTATAACTCTATTTAACGTTATAGCCTTTACTGATAGTTTATCCATTGCGATGATGATCTTAAAAGAAAATAAAAAAATCATCAAATATCAAAATTACCGGCAAAATTTCAGTGTAAATTAAAAACTAAATGGAGATTGTATTGGGAATAGTGCATCAAACAATTTTTCAAGTTTAGTACTCCTCCCTGCTCCCCCCCCCCCGCCCTGCGCGAGCTTGAAGACCCTTGTTCTTGCTTGTTAAATTTTTCTCGGGTATGATTGAAGAACTTACTGTGGTAACACTGTGTTTGTTACCCAACTATGTGGGCAATTATGTGATTAACAATGTGATCTGAAGTCTAACACTGTGACCACATAGTTTACACATAGTCAACTATGTGAACACACTGTGGTAACACTGTGTTTGTTACCCAACTATGTGAGCAAAATTTGTGATTAACTATGTGATCTGAAGTCTAACACTGTGTCCACATAGTTTACACATAGTCAACTATGTGAACACACTGTGGTAACATTGTGTTTGTTACCCAACTATGTGGGCAATTATGTGATTAACTATGTGATCTGAGTCTCACACTGTGACCACATAGTTTACACATAGTCAACTATGTGAACACACTGTGGCAACACTGTGTTTGTTGCCCAACTATGTGGACAATTATGATTAACTATGTGATCTGAAGTCTAACACTGTGTCCACATAGTTTACACATAGTCAACTATGTAAACACACTGTGGTAACACTGTGTTTGTTACCCAACTATGTGGGCAATTATGTGATTAACTATGTGATCTGAAGTCTAACACTGTGTCCACATAGTTTACACATAGTCAACTATGTGAACACACTGTGGTAACACTGTGTTTGTTACCCAACTATGTGGGCAATTATGTGATTAACTATGTGATCTGAAGTCTCACACTGTGACAACACTGTGACCACATAGTTAACACATAGTTTACACATAGTCAACTATGTGAACACACTGTGGTAACACTGTGTTTGTTCCATAAGGGTTCCCTTCACATTACACGCGGTGAACCGTAAACTTTCTCCACGTTAAAAAATTATTGATTGAATAAAGATTAAAAAAAAATGTTTTTCATAATCACCGTGATCATCATTATCATTATCAGCACCATCATCACAATTATCACCATCAACATTTTCATAATCAAGTTATGCTCTTTTATAAATTGTTTATCATATATGTCATTTAATAATTGTCATTGTGTTACAGTGGAGCTATAAACTTAGTGAAGTCCCCACCATGAAAATATGACGTATTTAAAGTGTTCAATGACTGCCACGTTTTAGATATTTCATTGAAGACAGTGATAAAATGTTACTTTCAACAAAGTTTGTTTCTCTGTGCTCGCCGAACATTGTAATGTTGCGGTCTCCGTTCAGCACTCAGCATGAAGGAGTACCTTATTCTGGTGGGATTCACTAACTTTATAGCACCACTGCTGTTATGTTTGTAGAATGACCTATTGATTTGGATATATTCCATTGTCAAAGCCTCTATCCGCTATTTATTTTAATTTTTACCTGAATTTTTTTATAAAATAATCACCAACATCATCAAAATAATCTTCACCATTAACAACATCACCGTCAACTTTATTATCAAATTCAAAATCTCATTACCATAATTTATCATAATCATCATCTTCATCTTCATCTTCACCATCATCAGAATCAGCATCAGCATCACCATCTCCATCATCATCATCACCATCATCACTATCACCACCACCACCACCACTATCATCATCATCATCACCATCACTACCATCATCACCATCATCATCATCATCATCATTACCATCATCATTAACTCTCTAAGTTATCAATTCCCCCTTCCAGTCTTGGCACAAATCGTGTTTCTCATGCGAATCTTGCAAGAAGAGCCTGGATTCAAACACCGTGTCCGATAAGGATGGGAAAATCTACTGTAAAGGTAATGAAACATAAAAGCCTATGGGCATTTCCATCATGTACACTCGGCCCCATATAATGACAACTTAACGAAATTTTCCCTTGAGCGTGTGAAGCTTTCTTGTAAGGTTTTTTGTAAGTATAGCCAATATGCTAATCAAATCTTCAAAAAGTTAAATAAAAATAAAATGAAAATAGATTTATCTGAACTCCTAAATTCCAACTTTATTTTCTCCACACCCTGTGAAAGTTCTCACTGAATTTCTTCTACATTCAATCACGTACTTGTTGGGATTTTCCGAACCTATCGCATTTACTACGGTGACACTCCCTACAACGCACCAATTCCTTTTAAAATGCAAGTCAAATCACGATGGAAAGCTGAGACTTTTGTCGAAAATTGGTGGACCGACCGGCGCAGCATCGTCATGGCAATCTCTCGATTATGGACAACGACATATTTGCAATTGTTCGTCCGGATGATTTGCTGTTGCTGTCTACCGATTTTCGACAAAAGCCTGTCAGCTCTCCGTTGTGATTTTAATTTCATTTTCAAAGGAATCGATTCGTTGTAGGGGGTCTCCGTGGTAAATGTAAAAACTTTTGTTTATAGTCAAATCGACAAGTAACATATCGTTTTCATAAACGTCGACGTGCTTTCCAAGCTGAAAATGATCTCAAAATCCTTTGGACGACCAACCATGCTAACCATGCTAACTGTTGGTTTAAGGGGGACAGGCCCGAATGTCACAGGCCAGTGCGTTGGTGTGGCTATCATCATTGGGGAATTAATTCTTAAAAGGAATAATCCAGAATAGATTCCAAAAGCCGATAGTTTCGTGGAGAGGCCCCTATACTGTGGAGGTGCCGTGGCCGAGTGATCTAAGGCGCTAGATTGGAGGTGGTTGATTGGATATCCGAGATTCGGGGGTTCGATTTCCGTCGCGGCATGCCCTTGAGCAAGGCAGATATACACATTGCTGTTTTATCGTACACCAAATAAATGCCATATGCATTATGAATACCAATGTGTGAACTTGTTTATAACCGTGCAGAAGGCTCTTTCATTATTTCTTCTCATAAGTTCCATGTTATCTCCTTTATCATTTGTTTTAATTTCATTGACTTTAATACAGCGTGCTACGGGTCGCTCTACGGGCCAACAGGATACGGATATGGCGGAGGTGCCGGTGCTCTTACAAGCAAAGACTAGATAAATATATTGGTATTGCTAAGGAAATGTGGTATCGCTAAGGTATTACAATGAAATGTGACCGGGGGAGCGTTTTATGAAATGACCTGTCGGGTGTTTTATCCGCCAAGTCCCACTTTATCCGAAAGTTACCATATTAACAGTGCCTCTCAGCCAATTAAGGAAAGTTGTCAGATCTGACAACTTGTGGACGAAACAGCAACTCAAAATATCAAGCACAACCCCAAATGCGCAACTTTAATTGGTTGGAAAATAAGTTGCATAAAAATTATTTCTATCTTTTGTTTTTGTTTTCAGAGTTACGTTAATTTGCGACTGTTTCTGCAACTTGGTCCGGGGGGGGGGGGGGTTCACAAAGATTTAAGTTTAACTTAAGCCCAGCGCACACTATGCAGTTCGATGCGACTTTTTCTTTTAATAAATCACATTTTGCTTTAAGTGTTACGTTTCAAAGAAGCAAAATCATTTTATTTGAAGTTCGGCAAAATGTTAGGAATGATAAAATCATAATGTTACTGTGTTCGGAGAGAACAAAATCCTAATCGGCTTCAAGTCGCAGGCGATGATGGTGTCAAGACGATTCGGAACTGACTTTGCCTTTATTTCAATAAAGAGAGGCTCGAGTCCTATCGCAATGCTGAATTCTGATTGCTAAGATTTTATGGCTTGGAATGTTCATATAAAAATGTCATTGCAATTTTTTTGAAATTTGGGCCGCACCAAATCGCATCGTGTGCACCGGGCTTTAGATTCGCACTTTTTGTTTTAAGTGTGCCATAAAAGAATCGCCGATGTTCATAGGGAGTTTCCCCAATCACTTGTCTCCGCAGACGCTGTTTGGATTTGAATTGCATAACTTAATTGTCCATAAAAAGAATTCTTTTTACACTGGTTTACACATGTAGATACAATGTATACACACAAAAAACAAAACAGATGGTGATAACATGGCAACAGTCATAAGGAATATGGTTTGGCTCAAGTATACAAGATTCATGTAAAATTTACAATACACAGGTATTTGAATTATAAGTCCAAAATGCATTAAAACTTGAATACTTGCACTTAGCATTGAACAGATTATAGTAAAGTAGATGTAGTATGTTAATATTATGAGTCATTTTACGACTTGTTGTGATATAATTTCTTCATCTACTTGTAACCCCAAAGAAGGTGATGTTCGTTTGAATAGACCATACAACTTTTTATAAATCATTTTCTCAAATGTATTATTTCTATGGCATCAATACATTTCTGTTATTTGGCACCATGCACAATAATTGAATTGAGGCATTCTTATTAAAGCATTTTAAAAATAGAGAGTTTTATTAATTGATTATATTATATGAAGCTATATTGTAGAAATATTAAATGAACTTGGATTAAAGTCATGTAAACAGTGTCTTCAATGAACTATGTCGATGTTATGCAATGCAATTTGTAGAATTGATTTTGTAAGTTTGTCAGATAAATTTAACGAAATTAAAGAAACTTCAAGGTACGTGACACGACATTATATCCTGCTACATCTGATCCGGGCTTAATATCTCAGATGCATGAGTTAGTATAATAGAGTTTTTGGTTTAGAATGATATAAAGATAATTACGGTATAATCTTGGAGGATAATTTTTAAGTTTGGCTTAACGTGCAGATATTTTATCGGAGCAATCGTCGCCGGATCAAATGTCATGGAACCAACTAAAACATTTAATGTACGTACGCACACACCCTTTACCCCCCATATATATATATATATATATATATATATATATATATATATATATATATATATATATATATATATATATATATATATATATGTATATATACTTGGAAGACAGAAATAACGACGAGTGAGACGTAGCTCTCAGGTTTCCCTTTTTATTGCAAGCTTTCGGCCATCATCGGCCTTCGTCAGGCCTACAAAAAAGACAATCAGATGGAACGAACATAGTATTTACATATAATAGGTATAATAATATACCTAATATTGTACCTATTATATGTACATACTATGTTCGTTCCATCTGAATTTCTTTTTTTTGTAGGCCTGACGAAGGCCGATGATGGCCGAAAGCTTGCAATAAAAAGGGAAACCTGAGAGCTACGTCTCAGGCGCGGATCCAGGATTTCGTAGGGAGGGGGGCCGAAATTCGACCTGATTTTGGCGCCCCTGTGTACTTTTCGGAAAAATGGCGGCCCCTCCCTCCCCCAGGCAATCATAAGTGCGTTAAATGCATGTTAAATTATCTTATTTCATAGGCACATGAATCAGGGGCGGATCCAGCCTTCGCCAATAAAGCGCGAGCTAAAAATTGTTGACATTTCTACATAAAGAATGGAAAACTTTGATACAATATACTTAATTACAGAAAAAAAAAACAATTCGAATCTGTACTGATTCCCAATATTTATCACACACAAATCCATTATTCCATAAACTAAAGACTCTAACAGTATTTGACATAAATACACTTCAAAGTTTACTACTTATGTTTAAGTACGTAAATAACATGCTCCCACCTACCTTCATTCCACAATTTTTATTCTCTGAATACATCTATTCATTCATACCCTGCCCGTAACTCTTCAAATTTCCATTTAATCAACCCCAAACTGCTTATTGCGCAGAGATCCATAAGACACCATGGTCCAGATTTGTGGAACTCTACCAGCAGAGTCTGTAAAACAATCTTCGTCTCTTCACTCATTTAAGACAAACGTTAAATCTATGTTATTTTCAGAATATTTGAAGTAAAATTTCTGTGTCGTATCCTTTTTATCGTGAATTTATTCCTCCTTCGATTTAGTTATTACCAATATCTTCATCATGACCACCATCATCTCCATGGCCTTCATCATCATCATCATCATCATCATCATCATATCACCGTCACCCTCAGCTTTATCATCTTCATCTTTATGCTATAATATTGCATGAATTCATGTTTCGTATTTGAAAATATATGCCAATTCTGCTTTATAAATGTATTAATTCAATTAGTATCAGTTTGGGATTGTCGTTTTTTCAAGCAATTTGCTTATGATGACAATCCTTCTCCTGCAAATTGTGAATATCATATAGTTTATCATTTTTGTCTGGAATTATTTTTTCAGTACTCTTTATTTATGATTGATGCCAAAAATGCTAACATATTATGTTTATTATGTTGTGAAAAATGTATTATACGAATGTTATGGATGCAGAAGAAAATAATAAATCAAGTCAAATCAAATCAATTGATGCGAGCGGGAAATTCTAGATTTAGACCTAGAACGGGACACTCTATTCATGTTTCCTAAAACATGAAAAAGATGAGTAAGAGGGGATCTTCCTACATTAATAATGCAAGCGCAAAGCGCGAGCAGAAAATGTTTGTACACGTTTTGAACTGATCGAAAAGTGCCTTTTAAGGACTGCTTGCATTTAGCCATGAAGACATTAGATATTTCACAATCAAATAATACGAGCGCGAAGCGCGAGCTGAAAATTTTTGACATTTCTACATAAAGAATGGAAAACTTTAATCAGTTTTTGTAATCATGAACAAGATAGCTATATAACTAAACAATTGATGCGAGTGCGAAGTGCGAGCGGAAAATTTTAGTTTTAGACCTAGAACGGGACACTATTCATTTTTTGCCTAAATCATGAAAAAGATGAGTAAAGGGGATCTTCCTACATTAATAATGCGAGCGCAAAGCGCGAGCAGAAAGTGTTTGTATACGTTTAGAACTGATCGAAAAGTGCCTTTTAAGGACTGCTTGCATTTAGCCATGAAGACATTAGATATTTCATCAATCAAATAATGCGAGCGCGAAGCTCATTTCTACATAAAGAATGGAAAACTTTAATAAGTTTTTGTAATCATGAACAAGATAGCTACATAACTAAACAATTGATGCGAGCGGAAAAATTCTAGATTTAGACCTAGAACGGGACACTATTCATGTTTCCTAAATCATGAAAAAGATGAGTAAGAGGGGATCTGACTACATTAATAATGAGAGCGCAAAGCGCGAGCAGAAAATGTTTGTATACGTTTAGAACTGATCGAAAAGTGCCTTTTAAGGACTGCTTGCATTTAGCCATGAAGACATTAGATATTTCATCAATCAAATAATGCGAGCGCGAAGCGCGAGCTGAAAATTGTTGACATTTCTACATAAAGAATGGAAAACTTTAATCAGAATTTGTAATCATGAACAAGATAGCTATATAACTAAACAACTGATGCGAGCGGAAAAATTATAGATTTAGACCTAGAACGGGACATTATTCACGTTTCCTAAATCATGAAAAAGATGAGTAAGAGGGGATCTTCCTACATTAATAATGCGAGCGCAAAGCGCGAGCAGAAAATGTTTGTATACGTTTAGAACTGATCGAAAAGTGCCTTTTAGGGACTGCTTGCATTTAGCCATGAAGACATTAGATATTTCATCAATAAAAAATGCGAGCGCGAAGCGCGAGCCGAAAATTGTTGACATTTCTACATAAAGAATGGAAAACTTTAATCAGTTTTTGTAATCATGAACAAGATAGCTATATAACCAAACAATTGATGCGAGCGCGAAGTGCGAGCGGAAAATTTTAGTTTCAGACCTAGAACGGGACACTATTCATTTCAAGACATTAACTGAAATTTTTTGGCATTTCTACATGTACATAAAGAATGGAAAACTTTAATCAGTTTTTGTAATCATGATCAAGATAGCTATATAACTAAACAATTGATGCGAGCAGAAAAATTCTAGATTGAGACCTAGAACGGGACACTATTCATGTTTCCTAAATCATGAAAAAGATGAGTAAGAGGGGATCTTCCTACATTAATAATGCGAGCGCAAAGCGCGAGTAGAAAATGTTTGTATACGTTTTGAACTGATCGAAAAGTGCCTTTTAAGGACTGCTTGCATTTAGCCATGAAGACTTTACATATTTCATCAATCAAATAATGTGAGCGCGAAGCGCGAGCTGAAAATTTTTGACATTTCTACATAAAGAATGGAAAACTTTAATAAGTTTTTGTAATCATGAACAAGATAGCTATATAACTAAACAATTGATGCGAGCGGAAAAATTCTAGATTTAGACCTAGAACGGGACACTATTCATGTTTCCTAAATCATGAAAAAGATGAGTAAAAGGGGATCTTCCTACATTAATAATGCGAGCGCAAAGCGCGAGCAGAAAATGTTTGTATACGTTTTGAACTGATCGAAAAGTGCCTTTTAAGGACTGCTTGCATTTAGCCATGAAGACATTACATATTTCACAATCAATTTATGCGAGCGCGAAACGCGAGCGTAAAAAATCGAGATTTCAACCTTGTACGGGATACTCTATTCATGTTTTGTAAATCATGAAAGGGATGAGAAAGGGGATCTTCTTACATTAATAATACGAGCACAAAGGGCGAGCAGAATTTTTTTATATTGTGATCTGAAACTGGATAACTGAATGAAGATGCCCGGACGCGTTTCAGATTAAGACCTAGAATCTAGGCAGTCTATAATCTTTTATCATGAAAATAAAAGCGAGCGCGAAACGCGAGCTTAAAATATTTGATATTCCGATCTGATATTTCAAACACGTTGTAGGAAACTTGTAAGGTGGATATAAACCGCATTTGATAAAGAGCTGATATGTTTCATTATTACTTTAATTTTGAGACATAGGACCTTGACATCCTTAGGACATGTTATCATATGAATATATTGACTATATATCTTCCTATTCATCTTTCATCCTGTTCCTGCTTTCCCCTTTCTCCCTCCCCCTCTCTCTCCCTCCTTGTCTGTGACTTGTTAAGTGTTGCGATCATCATCTTGTTTGTCAATTTCTTGTGTGCCTGTCATTCACCACCGTTGTTTCTGTTACCGCTGCATATTTCTTTCCCCTGTCTTCACCTTTCACTACTCCTCTATCAACGAGAGCACGAACAATGTCTCATTTGATTTCAATACTGGCAATTATTCTTTTCTACAGGCTTTAATTCCTAGCTCTCAATGGCCAGTGTGGACAACAATTTCGCTTTTAACACTCTAACAGATGACGAACTATTTGATTTGTTTAGATCTCCTCCCACTAACGTAACCCTCACAAGTTCTTCAGGTACATATGAAAATTTCATTGCTGATGCCATTAATTCATCGGCTGAAGAGCTGCAATTTGACTTTGATCACAATGACCCGGCACATACTTCCCTTTGTAAATACGTAACTGTTTCCCAATTTAATGATATTGTTAAGAATTTTTACTCCAATACATTCTCCCTACTTCATTTGAATATAAGGAGCTTGAGCAAGCACTTCGATGAGTTACAATTGATATTGAATAACCCATCACCCAAACCTTTGTCTGTTATGGGTCTTACAGAGACGTGGCTATCGCAGGACACCAACCTTCCATTTTCCTTAAATAACTATAACTTCATTAACAAAAACAGACAGGGCAGGACAGGTGGAGGCGTTGCTCTATACATTCATAATAGTTTTCGTTACTCTGTCCACGAAAATATTTCAATTGTCAATGATTTTATTGAATCTCTTTTTATAGAAATTGAAGTCACCGGCGCCAGGAATATCATTGCAGGTGTCGTTTATCGACCTCCCAATTCTAATGCTAATCAATTTATTTCACATTTGTCGGAATTGTTGCGATGGCCTATTTTTACCAATAATGACTGTTTTATCATGGGAGATTTCAATATAAATATACTAAAAACTACAAATAATAATATTGCGCACGAACTTGTTGAAACTTTTTTAGCGGCCTCATTCCTACCACTTGTCTCCAAACCAACTCGTGTCGCAAATTTATCTGCTACACTCATTGACAATATTTTCTCTAATACCATCCCCCATCCTGATTCATTTATAATCTTGTCCGATATATCTGATCATTATCCAATCATGACATCTTACAAAATATCACAATCAAACATTCGGCAAGGTGTCGGTTCCTTAAGGCGTAATATTAATACAAATAATTTAACCCGTTTAAGTGCTAGTCTTGAAAATATCGACTGGTCCTGTGTTTATGAAATGTTTAAGACATCAACTCTTGTTACGATAAATTCTGTGATTTGCTTTCAGGCCAACTTGACATTTACCTTCCAAAACAGAGAAACAATAAGATGAATTACAAAAAGTCCCCTAGATTACCATGGATATCAAAATCCATACTTCGGTCAATAAATCGGAAAAATAACCTGTATTACAAATATAAATCAAAAGGAACGCAAAAAAACAGAGCAAAATACACATCCTATAAAAACACTTTAACTAAAATTATTCGTATTGAAAAGAAAAAATACTTTGAAAATAAGCTACAATTACATAAACATGATATGCGAAACACCTGGAAAATTCTCAAGCAAGCTATGAATGTCTCAGAAAATAAAGACATTATAACAGAAATTAGATCTAACGATGAGATCATTCAACAGCCTGTTACCATTGCTAATATATTTAATGACCATTTTTCATCGATCGGAAATAACCTCCCTAAGAATATAGCGCCCTCAAACAAACATCTTGCCGAATTTCTTGCCCCGCCCAATCCGAACTCAATATTTTTATGCCCTACTTCCCCTCATGAAATTACTAATATTGTCTCAAACCTCGATAATAAAAGAAGTTCTGGCTATGATGACATCAATAATCTAATACTTAAAACTATCATTCCATATATTGCAGAACCACTTGCTTACATCTTCAATATGTCTTTAATTCATGGACAAGTCCCCAATTCCCTGAAAATTGCTAAAGTTATTCCAATTTTTAAGAAAGGCGATAAATCTAGCATTAACAATTATCGGCCAATATCCCTCTTACCGTGTTTTGGTAAAATTTTGGAAAAAATAATATATAACAGAACAATCAAATTTTGTTGTGATAATAACATTTTCTCTAATTTCCAATTTGGTTTTAGAGAAAAGCATAGTACAGTTCATGCATTATTATCTTTTGTTGAAAAAGATACTCATGCAGTCGATCAGTCTTCCCATATGGTTGGTATTTTCCTGGACTTCTCCAAGGCCTTCGATACAATAAATCACGACATTCTACTTCATAAACTTTCGCATTATGGTATTCGTGGGAAGGCCTTGGATTGGTTCAGGAACTACCTTTCCAACAGAAAACAATTTGTTTCTTTCAATGATCACCCCTCAAATATGTGCAATATTAGCTGTGGTGTGCCGCAAGGAAGTATCCTGGGACCACTCCTCTTTATTTTGTATATAAATGACTTTAGCAGAGCATCCAGTATTCTATCTTTCATTATTTTTGCGGATGACACAAATTTATTTTTTTCCCACAAGAATCCGCTTACTCTTGCTGAAATAATAAATTATGAATTAACTAAAGTTTTGAGTTGGATTAGAGCTAACAAATTATCAGTCAATCTTCAAAAAACCAAATACATGGTATTCAGTAATACTATAGATTCGTTGCCTCTTGATATATGTATTGAAGATATTCAGCTGGAAAGTGTCTCGTCAATCAAATTCCTGGGTGTCCATGTAGATAACAAACTCTCCTGGAAATGTCACATTGACAATATTTGCAAAACCATCTCTCGTAACATAGGCATCATAAATAGGTTAAAAACATTTATTCCTGTTACCTCTCTACTAACTCTATATTCTTCTCTTATATTACCATATCTCAACTACGGAATCCTGATTTGGGGCAATACACACAAAAATTTACTAAACAGAATATTACTACTACAAAAAAAAGCTCTTCGTATCATTTCATTTTCACATCCCCGTTCTCACACTGACCCGCTATTCCTCGAATATAATTTGTTTAAAATCCAAGACTTGTATTTATTTCAACTAGGACAGTTTATGTACAACTATAAAAACGACATGATTCCCTCCGTATTCCACGATATGTTTCTTCAAAATAACAGTTATCATACATATCCTACCAGACATGGCGATCACTTTCATCTACCAATGCTAAGAACTATTTTTGCTCAAAGTACTTTCATTTTTACAGCCCCAAAATTTTGGAACTCTCTCCACAATGATATTCAACAGGCCCCCTCCATTAACTCCTTTAAGAGAAAATTAAAAGTATTTTTGTTAGTATCCTACAAACGAAGTTGATTTGTTTGTAGGTCCTGATTGTCTTGTATCCATCTTGTATTTAACACTAAATTTTCCTTTATCACCCGGTATCAATCCCAAATCTGTGTTTTCATGCTAGCGCTCTCGTTGATCCATGTTCAAATTTTGTTCTCCCCCTCTCTCTCTCCCTCTCCCTCTATCGGTCAGCCTAATTCTTTTTTCTCTCTCTCTCTCCTCCATCCTCTAATATGTCACTATATTGTTTTCTTTGTTCGCGTGTCTGTATGTGTGTGTGTCTTTGATAATACATGTCCCATATTTTTGTCACCTTATTTCCATTTTTGCTATCATTTCCTTTCTTACTCTAAAATAGTTTTTCCTATTATATTTATCACATTTTACTTTCCCATTTTTATGATATTGTATATTCGTTCAGCCGAATGAATTTCCATATTTACTTAATTTTTATTGCTTTGTCTTGTCTTAATTGCTTTATATAAATTATTTATTCAACTCGCTATAGGGGATCCACGCTCTACAAGTAATGCTTTTTTAGTGGATCCCCTCATTTCCATATACGCTCATACAAGCGTTTGTTATATAATTATGCTAAGTTAAAAATTATTTTGTATTCGTACTTTGATTTGTATTTGCATTCGATTTATATTTGTTTTGGAAATGAAATAAATTTCTTGAATCTTGAATCTTGCTAAGCGCGAGATTTAACAAAAGTGACAATTTAATTATTAAATTGATATCGTAGTATTAATGCATAATGAGGGCGCGGAATCTGATGATATTATGGCCTGAACACTGAACATTTCAAGCACCTTTTTATAATGAATAGGATGCATCATTAATTAGTTGATATATTTTTAACCATTAATGCGAGCGCAAATCGCGAGCCGAAAATTTTGATAAACTTTCATGAAAAGGGGGATTTTAAGTAGGTTGTTATACAATACGGGTTCAAAACTGCACCCCTAAATTTCAAATTGAACCCTTAGGGATGCAATTTTGAACCCGTATGGTGCAAAAATGAACCCCAATCGCAGGATTCAATTTTTGAACCCCAAATCAGGGGTTCAATTTTTGAACCCATAGGGTGCTGATTTTGCATCAACCTTTCGGGGTTAAATTCTGAACCTTTTTTTCTTAGTGTGTGCAAGTAAACTTCAAAATTTCTGTAAATAATATCTATCAATATATCCATCAGTGTTGTAGTCAAGGCTGAAACCTCCAAGGCTTTAATACCCAAGACCAAGGCTTCAATCCCCAAGGCCTAGGCCAAGGCATGGAAACCCAAGGCCTAAAAACCTCAAGGCCAAGGCATTTCAAACTTTCAATATATGGAACAATGAGCCAATAAAAAGGCGGCAGTTCGAATATCAGTTTCGCGCCCCTACATGTAGGTCGATCATCAATTTGCCCCCCCCCCCCCCGTTCGAACATCGATTCGGCCCCCAGTTCGAACATCATTTTGGCATCCCTTCGAACTCGATTTGCCTTCCCTAGTTCGAATATCATTTCGCCCCCCTAGCTCGAGTATCAATTTTGCGCCCCCTAGTTTGAACATCAATTCGGCGCCCCCTAGTTTGAGTATCAATTTGGCGCCCCCTACCTCGAATATCGATTCGGCCCCCCTCCCTAGTTCGAGTATCAATTTGGTGCCCCCACTTCGAACATCATTTCGGCGCCCTCCTAGTTCGAATATCAGTTCGGCGCCCCTACATGTAGGTCAGTCATCAATTTGCCCCCCCCCCCCCCGTTCGAACATCAATTCGGCCCCCAGTTCGAACATCATTTTGGCATACCTTCGAACTCAATTTGCCTTCCCTAGTTAGAATATCATTTCACCCCCTAGTTCGAGTATCAATTTTGCGCCCCCCTAGTTTAAACATCAATTCGGCGCCCCCTAGTTTGAGTATCAATTTGGCGCCCCCTACCTCGAACCTCGATTCGGCCTCCCTCCCTAGTTCGAGTATCATTTCGGTGCCCTCCTAGTTCGAATATCAATTCGGCGCCCCTACATGTAGGTCCAACATTAATTTGGCGCCCCTAGTTGAATATTAATTTGGCGCCCCTACATGTAGGTCGATCATCAATTCGCCCCCCCCCCCCCGTTCGAACATCAATTCGGCCCCCAGTTCGAACATCATTTTGGCATACCTTCGAACTCAATTTGCCTTCCCTAGTTAGAATATCATTTCACCCCCTAGTTCGAGTATCAATTTTGCGCCCCCCTAGTTTAAACATCAATTCGGCGCCCCCTAGTTTGAGTATCAATTTGGCGCCCCCTACCTCGAACCTCGATTCGGCCTCCCTCCCTAGTTCGAGTATCATTTCGGTGCCCTCCTAGTTCTAATATCAATTCGGCGCCCCTACATGTAGGTCCAACATTAATTTGGCGCCCCTAGTTGAATATTAATTTGGCGCCCCTACATGTAGGTCGATCATCAATTCGCCCCCCCCCCCCGGTCGAACATAAATTAGGCCCCCAGTTCGAATATCATTTTGGCATCCATTCGAACTCAATTTACCTTTCCTAGTTCGAATATCATTCCCCCCTTAGCTCGAGTATCAATTTCGCGCACCCTAGTTTGAACATCGATTCGGCCCCCCCCCCAGAGCTCGAACATCGATTCGGCCCCCTCCCAGTTCGAACATCATTTCGGCGCCCCCCTAGTTTGAGTATCAATTGGCGCCCCCTAGCTCGAACATCGATTCGGCCCCCTCCCCAGTTCGAGTATTAATTTGGCGCCCCCAGTTCGAACATCATTTTAACATCCCTTCGAACATCATTTCGGCGCCCTCCAAGTTCGAATATCAATTCGGCGCCCCTACATGTAGGTCCAACATCAATTTGGCGCCCCTACATGTAGGTCGATCATCAATTCGCCCCCCCCCCCCCCCCGTTCGAACATAAATTCGGCCCCCAGTTCGAACATCATTTTGGCATCACTTCGAACTCAATTTGCCTTCCCTAGTTCGAATATCATTCCCCCCCTAGCTCGAGTAACAATTTTGCGCCCCCTAGTTTGAACATCGATTCGGCCCCCCCAGAGCTCGAACATCGATTCGGCCCCCTCCCAGTTCGAACATCACTTCGGCGCCCTATAGCTCGAGTATCAATTTGGCGCCCCTACATGTAGGTCCAACATCAATTTGGCGCCCCTAGTTCGAATACCATTTCGCCCCCCTCGCTCGTGTATCAATTTGGCGCCCCCTAGTTCCAACATCAATTTGGCGACCCTACGTCGAACATCAATTCGCCCCCCTCCCCCGTTCAAACATCAATTATGCCCCCAGTTCGAACAGCATTTTGACATTCCTTCGAACATCATTTCAGCGCCCTTATGGCTCGAACATCATTTTCTTTCCTCCTCTTCCTCTTTTTTTCTTCTCGTCCTTCCCCTCTTCCTCTCCCCTTTCTTCTCTTCTTCCCCCTTTCTTTTTTCTTCCCTTCTTTCTTCAATCTTCCTCTTTCTTCTTTTTTCTCCTTTTCCCCTCTTCCTCTCTCCCCCCCCTCTTTTTTTTCTCCTCCTCCCCTCCCTTTTCTTCTCTCTCTTCCTCTTTTTTCTCTTTCTTTCCCCTCTTATCTCCTTTTTTTCTTCTTTCCCTTCTTCCTTTCTTTCCCATTTTCCTCTCTCTTTTCCTTCCCCCTCTTCCCTTTTCTCCTTTTCTTTCCCCCTTTCCTCTCTCTTTTTCCCCTCTTCTTCCTTCCCCTCTTCCTCTCTTTTTCCCCTCTTTTTTCCTCCTCTCCCCTCTCTCTTTCCTTTTTTTCTTTCCCCCCCTTTTCCTCTCTTTTTCTTCCCTTCTTCCTTTCTTCTTTCCCCTCTTCCCCTCTTTTTCTCTTCTTTCCCTCTCTCTCTTTTTTTTAGCCGAAGGGGGGGGGGCAAGGCCCCCTTGGCCCCCCATGGATCCGCGCCTGCTACGTCTCACTCGTCGATATTTCTGTCTTCCAAGTTTATCTACACTAAATAATGAGTACCTGCACCACTCGCTGTGCTGAGGGCCCCCTTACATTATATATGATACATATACATACATTATATATATGTATAATAAATATATATATGTATGTATATAAATGTGTGTGTGAGTGTTTGTGTGTGAGTTAGTATCTCTGTAGAACATAAAAACGGAAAACTCAATTGTGTCTTCCTACCTTTAAAGGACAAGTCCACCCCCCAAAAAGTTGATTTGAAAAAAGGAGAAAAATCCAACAAGCAAAACATTGAAAATTTCATCAAAATCGGATTATGTTATGACATTTTAAAGTTTCGCTTAATATCACAAAACAGTTATACGCATATCCTGGTCGGTATGCAAACTGGCAGACTGATGACGTCACCCACTCACTATTTGTTTTGTATTTTATTATATGAAATATTTTAATTTTTTCCTTGTCAAGTGAAACAACGTTTCATTTCTCCCTGAACTGCCGAACATGTCTAATTACCATTATTTTGACAGTATACATGGTATATGGTTGAGTTAAGTTGGTCCTTCTTGTCAAATCAAGTATTGTATTATTCAAACAATAAAAAACAAAAGAAATAGTGAGGGATGGACATCATCGACTGTCTCATTTGCATATCACTGAGTTGTGGATTTTACTGTTTTGTGAAAAATAAGCGAAACTTAAAAATGTCATAACTTTCTTACTTTACATCCGATTTCGATGAAATTTGCAGCGTTATGTTTGTTCGATTTTTCTCTATCGATTCAAATCAACAAGTTTGATGTATAAGTTGTATAATTATATTGTAATGGATTTATTGTATAATTTATAATTATGTTTCAAATAGTTTGTACAAATTGCTTATTGAATCTGATTATGTATGTTGATTTGAGAGAATATGATAAAACATCCTTAAAAAAAAAAATTCTGGGGTGGACTTTACCTTTAAGGAGAGATTTCCGCCCATGGGCTATAGCAATGAAATGAATAGATTCCATTACATATGCTCCGGCGACACACCGCAAAAACTCTGGTGTTCATTTAACACCAGCCCGGAATCTTTATATATCCACACAAGAGAAGTTTTAAACAACATCAGTTTCGTTTTGCTTAACACCCGAAAGGTGTTTACACAACACCAATTAGTATTAAAACTGAATTGGTTTGAATCCAAACTTGTGTTGTTTTAATACTTCTACGGTGTGGATATATAAATTCCGGGCTGGTGTTAAATTAACACCGGAGTTTTTGCAGTGCAATTATTCCTTCACTGTAAATCCCACACATCAATGGAACGACCAACTTCAACCCCCCCCCGGGGGTGGGGCACTTACATTGACGAGTGGATACCATGCGCGACCAAAAAACACGTAAAAAGGATGTCTTTTTCAAGATAGGGCACTTTGCGTTCGTAACTTAATAAGGGTGTCAAAAACACTCAAATAATGAAAAAGAGGTATCTATTTTCGCTAGGAAAGCTACATGTTTAGGGTAAATTTGAGAGGGTATAAAAAAATTAAGACTAATAATAATAATAATAATGTACATTTATATAGCGCTTATTACTAAACTCTTTTATTAAGGATGTACTCTTTGCCCCAAGAGTCAATACTACGTGTTTAGAGTACGATTTGCACGAGGTGTGGCAGCTGGGGCAGTATACTAAATTAAAACCAATGATAAAGGTAAAACCGACGACCGACGTCTGTGACATAACAATTAAAATATCGCTGTACTTGTTTACGGGTTCAATTTAAGGAATACTTGCCAAGAGTATCGTTTTGTCTCCAATACTTGTTAAGGGTAGGGTTTTATATACACGCCAATACTTGTTAAGGGGTGCATTTTCAGTATATGGAAAATACGTGTTTAGGGTGCTTTTCGAGACCCCATGGTCGCGCATGGCATCCACTCGTGAATGGTGCCCCCCCCGGGCTTCAACCATGGATCTTACACTATACCCTATCCTAAACCTAATCCTAAACCTCACATGAAACCCTACTGCAACCCCAACCCTAACCCTATATCTCAGACAAAATAAAACCCGGAGCAAATGTCGCCAGAGAAAATGTCGTGTCACCATGCACTTGTTGGTGCTGGCGGGAAAAATTAAATAGGGGCCTTTCAATCCATAATATGCATCTGTGCCATTAGAACCGAAATTCTATACTAACATTTGTTGTTGGAGAGACAACACGTACTTGGCTTGAGATTCATACTGCAAAATACTGGGAATATAATATTGTGATAGTTATTGTACGATGCATTGCACTGTGCTCTTGAGGGAACTAGAAATATGAAACAAGCATAATACTTGTTAATGCTATCATTGTATAATTATAGGACCCTATTGTAACACAAAGTGTTCACGTCAAATGAACAGAGTTTGTTAATAAATTCAAATCCAAACTCGAGGTAGAAGTGGATTTTTGTAAACTTTTTTGTTAGCTAGGTTATCTGGGCCCCTGTCACGGGTCATGTGCGTAAATCGGAGTATTAATTATGCCTCACCAATTCATTTCCACTTTGAAAGGCAGGACTGAAAGGTTCGCTTGTCATGTTGAATTGTTTGGTAGATAGAGTTTGTTTTACCGCTTGAGTACGTTTTTACTCAATCCCCTCAAATAATAGTCGTACTCTTGTAGCTTTTGTGTTTATCTGATGATCTGCTTGGTTGATGTCGTTGTGACTTTTCTTTTTGTTTCACCAAAAAAAAAACAACTACTAAATGGAGTTCTTAAAGTTGGCAAGTGGATTGGGTTTACTACCCGGGGGGCCACTTCCATTTACGAGTGGATACCATGCGCGACCATGGGGTCTCGAAAAGCACCCTAAACACGTTTTTTCCATATTCTGAAAATGCACCCCTTAACAAGTATTGGCGTGTGAAACCCTACCCTTAACAAGTATTGGGAACAAAAAGATACTCTTGGCAAGTATTCGCTGAAATGAACCCCTAAACAAGTACAGGAATATTTTATTGTTATGTCACGGGTCCCTCGGTCGTTGGTTTTGGGGGTTTTTACCTTTACACATCATTTGGTTGTGTACGACCCCACCTTCCACACCTTGTGCAAATCAGACTCTAAACAGGTAATGTTGGGGCAAAAAAGACATCCATTATAAAAAAAATAAATTTTGTTTTATCCTCCCCCTCAAATTTGACCCTAAACACGTAACTTTTTTAGCGAAATAGATCACGTTACGTACGTAACGTGCCCTCTCGTGAAAAAGACATCCTTTTACGTGTTTTTTTTTGGTCGCGCATCGTATCCACTCGTCAATGTAAGTGTCCCCCCCCCCCGGTTTACTAGCAGCATTTTCTCGCTTGAAATAACACCTTATCCCACAGAACAGTGTGTTCTCAGTATGAAATACAATAATCGCCACACTGTTAAATTCGAGTTCTTTATGATGAAGTCACTTCCTCTTCGGCCGCCGTACGGAGAGTCGCTAACAGCCGTTTCAACATTTATTTTTGGACGTGCTACATTGGTGGCTTGAATAAAAATGAACAAAACGGCTTTTTTTTCGTCTCGGTGTTCGGCCGCCGTAGGAGAAATCTGACTGCAGCAAATGACAAAATGATATATATGTTTTCATATAGGCAACTATGTGGACACACTTTTAGTAGACTTGTTAAGAGGTTGAACGCTGCATTTTTGAGTACAAATGTCCCACTTGGCACAAATGTTCCTTGAGTCAAAAGAAAAAGATTCATCCAAAGAGACATCTATAATAATAATAATAATAATTAAAGATTTGTATAGCGCACATATCTGTCGATGACACTCAAGGCGCACAATTAACTTATATAAAACAGAAATGAAATAAATAAATACAAAAAAAATGAACAAACTGACAAGAAAAATACAAAATCAGTTAAAGTTGGTAGTCAAAATAACAATTCGGGCTTATCTCACAACAGTTAAGGAAATGCTTCCCTCATGAGGAAAGTCTTTAATTTTTTGTGGAATAGCTCTCTTGACTGGCACAACTTAATGTCCGATGGGATTGAATTCCACAAACGGGGACCAGCAACGGAAAAAGATCTGTCACCCCAAGACCTTTTCACTCTAACTTGTTGGAGCTGGTGAACATTCCCTGAACGAAGACCGGGTCTACATGATCTCTTTACCTCCAGAAGATCTGATAGGTACACTGGTGAATGGTTGGTTTTAAGTTTAAAGACCAAGGAAAGAACTTTATATGAAAGTCTTTGCCTAACAGGCAGCCAGTGTAATTCCTTGAGGACTGGGGTGATATGATCCGACAACTTTGAACGCTTTACAAGTCGTGCAGCAGAATTCTGGACCTTCTGTAGTCGTTTTATGTGAGTATCAGGCAGTCCAACCAAAGTACTGTTGTACATATCCAAACGTGATGTGACAAGAGCATGAACTGCCTGCTTCGTTGCATGGGGATTCAGGTAATCCCGGATCCGACGAATCTGCCTAATGTGATAAAATGATGATCTGATGCAGCTAGAGATTTGTGGTTCCATAGACATAGTACTATCAAGTGTCAAGCCTAGCGAGCGAACTTTAGAAACCGGCTCAACATGTACATCACCAATTTTTAGGTTAGGAATGATGACCTTTTTGATCTGTTGGGAAGAGCCAAAGAAAATGAATTCAGACTTCGCCTGGTTGATTTTCAAGTAGTTCTGTCCCATCCATTTGGAGATCTCTGCTACACATGTCTCAAATCTAGCAAGTACATTGTCCACATCAGTTTGATTAGGTAAGCATGGTAAATACAGCTGAATGTCATCAGCGTATATGTGATACATCAAATCATGCCGGTTGATAATGTCATAGATTGGTAGAATGTACATGGAAAACATTTGTGGTCCGAGAACTGAGCCCTGAGGTACGGAGCAATCAAGAGAAACTGGGTCAGAGATGTCATCCTCACCAATGCGAACTGATTGAGTACGACCATCAAGGTATGACTGACACCAGCTCAGAGCTGCCCCACTGATACCAATTTCCTGTAGTCTGTGACGTAGAATACAATGATCGACCGTATCAAACGCTGAACTCAAATCCAGTTGAACGAGGCCAGTCAACATGCCTCTATCCATGGCTCGGAGGATGTCATTAGTCACTCTCAAGACAGCCGTCTCTACTGAATGGTGTTTCCTGTAGGCCGACTGGAAAGGATCCTGCAGAGACTGGTCAGCTACACATCTGATGATACGAGCAGCAGCCGCTCTTTCAATTACTTTTCCAAGGAATTTCAAGTTAGCTACTGGCCTGTAGTTTTCCAGTCTCTCCTTATCCAAGTTTGACTTCTTAAGTAGAGGTCTAATGGTAGCATGTTTCAAGTTCTCTGGAAAGACTGCTTTGGTAAAAGACCCATTAACCAACTTTGTAATAAATGGCACAAATGCAGAGAGATGATCCTTGATTAGCCATGTTGGAATGGGGTCTTGGTGACAAGAGCTCGAGGGTGACTGTTTGATGATTCTCTCAATTTCAGCCTCCGATACCAAATCTAAACTACACATAAACGGATCTCGACGTGACGGTACTTCATTGTTATCGTGAAGCTGCACAAAAGAATCACGAATTGTGTTGATCTTGTTCAAGAAATGCTCCGAGAATCTGTTTGCTAGCGACCCATCAGGTGGTAGCTGTGGTAACACAGGATCGCATTTCTTCTGGAGTAGGTCATCGATGATGGCGAACAAAGCTTTCTGATCTGAAGAACAGCTCTCAACAGCAGATGAGTAGAACTGTGTTTTTGCTTCTTTCATGAGCTTCACAACAATCCGGCATTGCTCTTGGTATCTCTTATGATGTAGTTGGCGTTCTCCTTTGGATTTACACTTTCTCCACTTTCTTTCCAACCTCCGTCTCACCTTCTTAGCAGTCCGAATCTCTTCATTATACCATGGACATTTTTCTCTCTGTTTCAGGCGTCTTGTCTTCAAAGGTGCAAGGTCATCAAGGATACCACAGAGAGATCGTTCGTATGTTTCTACGGATGCAGAAATACCAAGGTTCTCTACGTCAATCTTCGACAAAGCCTCAAAGACGCGTTGATGAAATACCTCATGGTCCATTGCCTTGAAACTGCGCATGGTGATTGTCCTCTTTGGATGTATAGGCTTTTTCAATGACAATTTGCAGGTGATGGCAAAATGATCAGACAATCCTGGATGAACTGATATTTCAGAGACAATACCGTCACCATCACGAGTTATCAGCAGATCCAGTGTATGACCAAGACGATGAGTATGGGTGGATACATGCTGGGTCATACCATATGAAGACAACAACTTCTTAAAAAGAATTGTATTCCCTGCAGTTGTGTCATCCATCCATATGTTAAAATCACCTGTGATCACAAGTTTTGAAGGATGGAGAAGATAATAGTCCATTAGTTTACCGAAGTCCTCAAGAAACGATGTAAAAGGCACATGTAGTCCATTTTCACTGTTCCTTTCAGGGCGGTATATGATGACTAAACGAAATGTACCATGATCATCTGATACTTGTGTATGTAGGGCTTCGAAGGAGTTATACCTCTGGGGTAATTCTGTCTTCAAACATAGATCAGACCTACACAACAAGCCGACACCTCCTCCAGGTCTGTTATCTCGAGGGATATGGACTAATGAGTAGCCTCTTGGGGTGGCTTCCTTGGCCACAAGGTCGTCATCTGGTCTCAGCCATGTCTCCGTCATGGCAATGATATCAAACCCTTGCTCATTTACAAAGTCAACAAATTGAATAGTTTTATTCCGAATTGACTGTAAATTGATGGTGCAAAGTTTAGCAAGCTCAGAGACAGGCTGAATGTGAATCAAGTTATTGGTATCACAAATTTGGACATCTTTCTTAGCTTGCCGTATAGTATCCTGTATGACAGGAATATATTGCTGGCTCTTTATGAAAGAACGATGTCCACGCTGTATCTATGCAAATAAGCAAGTAATTTGCATAAATTTGCATATTATGTCGATATAGTATAAACAAGTAATTCAGAATATATATTTCACCAGAACTGCCCTAAAATTGGAAATAAAGACTTAGGGTAAGACAGGGAAGAAAATTGTCATAAAATAATTTGGATATCCTTGTTTATTATTACCTAATTTACATAAATTATGCAAATTATAATTTAAAACAGAGTATTTTTTTCAAGAACCCTGAACTGTTTTATAAATAACAGCAATTAATACAAAATGTCAACATTCTACATGAAAGAGAAAATATTAACGAAAACATCGATATGCTTCATGACAGTATTAGTGTCTTAATTTGCTTAGAAAGAGGGCAAATATGTCAAAATGTATGACGTGATATTGCGCTAAAACGAGACCAAAACAACCTCTATGTCACAGTCACACTCACGAATCGGACAATAAAGCGATCAATGGTATGTCATTCGAGATAACACAATCTCAACACAATAGCTCCCATCGGCTTCTCGTATCGCTTTTGTTGGTGTGTCTGCCACACCGTAATCTATGATACATACGGGCAAAATGCATTTCGGTATCGGTAAAACACTATTAATTTTGTTTTATTTGTTTCTAATTTGTTTCTCTTGGAAAATTTACAGGAGACATTGCTTTGCAGGTTACTGCTTTAATGAAGCTCTGGCACATGAATCATGACGAATGTACCCCACCTCAATCCATGTTTTAACTTTGTTATGAGACATCATTTAACATGTTTCCTGAAGATAGTTTTTTTTATTTAAGCATACGTCCACGGAGCCCTCCGAATTTACTCCATCCCCTCTCTGTATTTCGACACTAAATAAAAAAAAAATATCGTGTTTAAAAGCCACCGGCAAGGCAAATTGCGTTTTCGGTATAATAAAGCAACTTTTATTACAGGGCATCAACAAGTCTTTATTTCTAATTTTAGGGCAGTTCTGGTGAAATATATATTCTGAATTACTTGTTTATACTATATCGACATAATATGCAAATTTATGCAAATTACTTGCTTATTTGCATAGATACAGTGTGTCTCTTTGGATTAATCTTTTTCTTTTGACTCAAGGAACATTTGTGCCAAGTGGGACATTTGTACTAAAAAATGCAGCGTTCACCCCTTTTTTTTGCAGTTAACAAGTATACTATTTGAATCCTCACACTGTATAGCGGCGTCTACAGTGTTAAATTTTATGCACGCTCTTATTTGAGCATTTTAACAGTGTAAAACAGTGTAAAGCAACGTGCAACTTGTGCACTGAAAAAAAACTCCGGTGTTGATTTAACACCAGCCCGGAATCTTTTATGTCCACACCAGAGAAGTGTTAAACAACACCAGTTTGGTTTTGGTCTGACATCGGATATGTGTTTACCACGAATTAGTATTAAAACATCGGTTTGATTCCAAACTGGTGTTATTTCAAAACCTTTCTGGTGTGGACATATTCTGGGCTGGTGTTAAATCAACACCGGAGTTTTTGCAGTGTGGGTTCTTTTTTTTCAGCAGGGTTATCGTGGTAACAAACGTATTACTGTTTTCACTATTTTAAACTTTATTCACTTTTCACGCCGATACATTCTTGTATATACGTTATATGCATGCACCCTTACATACACCCACACAAACGCGCACACCCGAACATACAACATATATACGCCCCACCCCCTCACATACATACACCCGCCCTTACATACATACAGACACACACCCGATCATACATATTCACATACACGCACACACACATTCACCCCCACACAAACACCCTCACACACATAAATTCATAAGCATTTATATCACTTTTGAGAGCTTTCTCATGAAAACATACCCAAAGCATGTTACGAAATATCATAATGAAAAAAAAACATTCCAAGTGCTTACAAAATGGGTTTATACTTGATTTGTTTTTCTTTTTTTTAGTTTGCCAACGATTCATATAAGGCTAAACGGGATTATGACAGTTGATGTAGGTAAATTACACATTCATTTTATCACCGAGAAGGATTGACGTTATGCACATCAAAAGGTTGTTTTCTCTTTTACTACACCCGGCTAGCGGATTGAAAGACATGGAAAATGATTCGTCAAACGCCATTCATGACAATGAACAACCAAAAAGTCTTTGTCTAAAATTGGTGTCTCGAATCGTCCTGGGGAGCGTTTCATGAAAGGACTTGTTGGACGTTTTATCCGACAAGTCCTGATTTATCCGACAGTTACTATAGTAACAGTGCTTCTCAACCAATGAGAATCCAGGAAAATTGTTAGATCTGACAACTTGTCGGACGAAAATATTGATGAAACACCCCCCTGGACTCTGGACAAAAGTCATGTTTGCATTTTTTTTGCTAAGCTAAACACTGAAAATTTCATCAAAATCGGGTGTAAAATACGAAAGGCATGACATTTTAAAGTTTCGCTTAAGTTCACAAAACATTTATATGCACATCCTGGTCGGTGTGCAAATTGGCAGACTCGTGACGTCATCCACTCACTATTTCTTTTGTATTTTATTATATAAAACATGAAATATTCTAATGTTTTCCTCCTTGTCAAGTGAAACGAAGTTTATTTTCTCCCTAAATATGTGCAATTACCATTATTTTAACAGTTGATGGTTAAGTTAAGTTGGTCCTTATTGTCAAATCTGTAAAATTTGAGATGTTGTATTATTCAAAGAAACAAAAACAAATAGTGAGTGATGGACATCATCGACTCTCTCATTTGCATATCGCTGAGTTGCGCATTTTAATGTTTTGTGAAAAATAAGCGAAACTTAGTAATGTCATAACTTTCTTATTTTACATTCGATTTCGATGAAATTTGCAAAGTTATGTTTGTTTGATTTTTTTCTCTATCGATTCAAATCAACAATTTTCTGGGGTGGACTAGACCTTTAAATATGAGGGAGGAATAAACTCATCTGAATTCATGAAAATGGAAATGACACTCCATCTTTTATTGTTAGAAATAGACATAGAATGAAATACTCTGAAATTTTTTCTTTGCCCAATTGATCGTGGGCCCGGCAGCCACTGTGCAGCGCCAGATCGACGAGGCTCCATGGTCCATCCCTCCTTTTTTGAACGCCAAACAGGGTAGCAGCAACTCCCATCTTTTAATTTCTTTTGGTCTGACACGGCCGGGGTTTGAATTTCCGCCCTCCCGGTTGTGAGACGGACGCTCTACCAACTGAGCCAACGCACCAACACACCTTACCAGACTGCCAGAAAGAATAATAGTCTGGAAATAAATCAAGTCTTAATATGACCATGGATAATGCATGGGTCAAGACCATTTTCACCCCCCCCCCCAAAAAAAAAAAGGAAGAAAATCAGTATTATTCTCAACTTGAAGAAATGCTTTGAGTGAGCTTCGAAATCATAACAGCGTTCAGCTCGAAAAAGAAAACAAACTTAAGTTGGCTTCGACATTAAAACTCTACTACAAAAGCACCCGTCATGCCCGTGGGCCGAGACAAGATTTGAATGTTGGAGAAGGGACGGGGAGGGGGGGGGGTCACTCATTTGAACTAATATTCAATCAATCAACATTTGAAAAATAACCATATTGCCACGGTTTTATGCACGTGAACTAGTGAACTACAGCTGAAAGATTTAAATACATATCTGACACACAACAACCCTCATTCAAACAGAGAGCGTTGTGGCCCAGTGGATTAGTCTTCGGACTCTGAAACAGAGGGTCGTGGGTTCGAATGCCAGCCATGGCGTAATTTCCTTCAGCAAGAAATTTATCCACATTGTGTTGCACTCGACCCAGGTGAGGTGAATGGGTACCCGGTAGGAAGAAATTCCTCGAATGCTCGAGCGCCAGATCACGGTAGCCGTGCTAAAGCCGGGGTAATAATAGCAGGGCCCGCTGGGAAAACAGTTTTCGGAACTGAAGTGGCCACCCTGAGTAAATATGCCGCTATTATTATTATTATTATTAAACAGGGTGAATTTCAGTGTATATAGAGGTCAGGGCACCGATCCATTTTCGAGAACTGAGCTTCAGGCAGATTTGAGAAAATTTCATTGAGATGAAAGGAATTCACACTTTATTTGTACAAAATTTCCTCTAGGCTTTTTATTCATACAGCCCAAGCCCTATTCGAGTTATTGTTAGGATTCCCTTAACATGTTTACTGTGCTTTAAAAAAAGAAATCTCAATACATCATGTTAAAAGTATTCTGTCTGCATACATCGGACATGCATTTGAAAGAACTCTCTTCACGTTCAATGCTTCTACGTATTCTATTCTTTTTAAAAGTATTTTTTCGGAGCAAACTTAGAAGCATCATATAGTTCAAGAAAGCAAAATCGACAATGAACACTATTGATCAGATAATGGAATAATAATAATAATAATATAATAATAATATTCCGCATTTATATAGCGCTTAATACATCGGAACGACGTCTCTAAGCACTTTACAGACATATTATTACCCCGGTCATCGGATCCTTGCATGCCCGCATACAATGTATGCACCTTCTCCACTCCCTGGGGAGCATTGCAACAAGAGTTCCAAGACTCAATATTACTTTAAACACATACGCCTACTACGATGTTATTCAAATTTGTATGAATTTAGTTCATGTATGAATGATTACATAAATGTATAAAAACGACCAAAGACCATCTCTTAGAAAATGAGTTAATCATGGGATACTAATATTTACACTCTAAAAAATGAAGTGCTAAGTTAGCACTTCATTTTTTAGAGTGTATAAATAACCCAATATTGTGTGTAGGTCTAGTTTGATATCATGGAAGTTTCCCCTGAACTTCCCGATGTTAAAGAAACGAAAATTGGCCAAAAATAATAATTGGACATGCAATAACATCACTACCTTTTTCTTAATTTACTTTTCAAATTCAAATTCAATTCGGTTTTATTAAACAATACTCGTCAAAAAAGTCCGAGGACTAAGCGAGCTTACATCTTAAAAATACATACCTTTATGGACCTTAAACTCCAGAACAGTTATACTAAATTAATTTTTGCCATTACACTTTTCCTGTGATTTGATTTGCTGCCATATTACCTAAATAATTACATGTACTTTGCATATTTAATTCTATGATGTGCATCCAACAATTGTGTTTCCTTTATTGTGATTTGATTCAATTATCTGTCAGTAAGGATTTAATGTATAATTAAATCTTTTTTGTTTATTTCAGAATAATGCTCAAGTAGTACAGGCTGTATGATCTGTTATATCCATTTGGTACATTAGATTTTTTTTTTGTTATTCCTCTTTAGCAAAACTGTTGGGGGCACATAAAAATCTAAGAATATCAATATCATTACTATATTTTTAAAATTATTATTACTATGCAGTTCTTAATTTCTCTTCTTTTTCTTCATCAAAGGAGGCGAGTTTCCTGTAATTTTACTATTTGTTGTCTTTATGAGTGTTATGTATTAGGTGCTGGAGCCTGGCGAGTACACATGCTATTAATAGGAATGTGGAGGCATGCTCTTGCTGTTGTCTAGGGCATTCCTCCTTA